>NC_080726.1:24475704-24583204 GCF_019097595.1 Hemibagrus wyckioides
TGAGTCCAAAGAGTCTAAAACATTAAACACATTAAATGAATAATTGGTTTTTATTATAATTCTCATGAGAATTTCTGACTATTGGTCAGCTGCTGAAAAAATCCAGTTACCAAAAACCCTGACCTATGTGAACTTCAGAAAGTAGAGCTTTGGTTTTGGGTTTTTTTTTCTTTCTTGTAAGAAAAATCACATGATTGTACGAGTAAAAACCACTGTAGCTATTTTAGGGAAACAGCAAATATAGCAAGCTGTGAGAAATTCTCTCTCAGGTCCCCATGACATCAGTGTTAGCCCACAAAATCTAATGTATTTAAAAATAGAGGCCGAGAGTGCTATCTCTAGACAAAAATCACAGGCAAATGCCTGTCCATAATATGCAGCTTAATGCCATTTTCATGGCTGTCACATGGCAGTCAGATGGAGGGTTATGCTTTACCTCTTGTTGGTGGAGTGACTCTGGGATCCAGTGAAGGTTTCTGATATCTCTTGTCTTCTCAACTTGCATATCCATTTTCACCTTATCATGACTATAGAAGTCTCTCTCAGTCTCAGCAGCAATGTTGTCACTCCATAGCAGAAAATAATAAAAAAAAATCTATATTTTCCTCCAGAAATATTAGCAATACAAACCAGCACTTTAGACTCAGTTGAGGTAAGAGATTAGATCTCTAGCTTTTGTTACGAAACATAGCCAAAGACCAATTTTCATGAAAGCAAAGAAGCCATTAAAAATGACCAATCAAGTCTCTTTGGCATGATGGGAAACAGTTTCAAACTAATCTCTTTAACAACATTTAAAGATTGGTGCTTTTTCCAAACCAGTGACTATATTTTGCTGAAAATTACACAGAAGTGTGTAAACATGGACGTTAATGAGATTGCAACCATCAAAGTCCTGAGGTTTGTGGCTAGAAAAGAGTTTGAATAAATGCTGAAACTGAAAAAGAACTAAATGACTACGTTTTACACATTCCTTCATTATCGGTGTTGAAATTAGACCTATTTATCTAAAATGTGACTCATTATAATAGCTGTATACATTGAAATAGCTCTGCATGTGTACACGGCTTAGACAGCGCACAAAAGCTGGGACAAACCCAGCCACAAAAGCAAACAGGAATGTGATGTGAGCCATGGAGGCCAGCCACACTGTTTCTGTTTACTCTGAATATAGCTCCATTTTTCATCTCCTCATTGGGCCATAATTCACTGCTCAAAGGGCAAAAACTGTCCTTGCTGACCTCACATGTGCGCTGCGCCGAGCCACACTTTCCTGGCTTGAGAAAAATAGCTTTCTGTTTAGTATGGAAAGGCGCGTTCACGAGGGCTAGAGCGCCGCTGGAGTGAGAGTGAGAGTGAGAGTGCACTTTATAGTGTTCACTCAGCAGGGAGCACAGCGAGGTGGCTGCAGAAAAGCAGAGGCGAGCTTAATGATCTGGGACATCATATTATCTACAGCTAGTGTCTCTGTCATTATGCTGAAAGCATTACCTTAAATATATTTCCTGTTAAGCTGGTGTTATGGATAGTATCATACCTGGTGATTGTCCACAGCCTTGAAACAGTGGTGTTCTTAGTTTCCTGGTTTGATGTTTGGTGACTCATAAACTGGAGGGAAGTCTCACAGGCATGCTAAATACTGGCTCTCCAAGCATGTGAGTCAAAGAAAAGGGTGGAGGAGGAATGTGGAAAATCATTCATACGGCAGGAAGCTTTCCATCTGAGAATGCCAATGTACACGGTTCATTTTAATCTACTCACAACTATCTTAGCATTCCATTACAATCACCAGCACAAGGTTAAGATTATGTGTAAGTGATAAGGTTATCTCACCTCCATACTCATACTTATATACTGCTCAAAAATATAAAAGACATGATTTATAATCACACTCTCCAGTGTCACCCAGATGAGGAGCGTTTCCTTTTCATTTTGCTTCCTCTCAAGGTTTCTTCCTCGTATCGTCTCAGGGAGTTTTTCCTGGCCAGCCATCATCTCCGGTTCACTCATTAGGGATACATCTAAATTTAAATCTTTGTGGTCATTTGTCCGTTGTTAAAAGTGCTATACAATTAAAACTGAACTGAATTTAATTTAATCATGTGGACTTTACTCTGTAAGATCTGCTGTAATAATAAATCTCAGGTCTCACAATAGGTTCATACTCAACACACTGTACTGTTTATCCCACCTCAGGGTAAAAAAAAGAGCTCCAGAAACATTAGCCATACAAACCAACGCCGGGGAACTTAGATTTACTTGAGCTAAGAGGTCAGACCCTAAGCCTTTTTTTACAAAACATAACTAAAGACCAACTTTCAGGAAGGCAAAGAAGCCATTAAAAATGACCAATCAATGCTCTTTGGCATGTTGGCAAACATGCAAGAATATTGCTGCCAATGAAACTAATCTCTTTAACAACATGTAAAGATCGGTGCTTTTTCCAAACCAGTGACTATATTTTACTGAAAATTACACAGAAGTGTGTAAACATGGACGTTAATGAGATTGCAACCATCAAAGTCCCGAAGCTGAAACTGAAAAAGAACTACAATCTCGGTGTATTCTGTAACGATTTTCAGTCCACTCGGATGAGGATGAGTCAGGATTCTTCCTCATATTGTCCTCAGGGAGTTTTTATTTGCCACTGTCACCTCTGGCTTTAGGAATAATACAATATTATTATATAATATACATGAAATGAAGGTTGTAAGAAGGTGTATAAATTGCAAACCAATTTGTGTGGAGTTCATGTGAGTCAGCAGAGAAAGAAATATAGATTGTCTCAAGTAAAACAAGAAGTTAAGTGCTCTCACATCAAACATTTAAAGCTAGGGTCTGTAGTTTTAGCAGGATAGACACTGAGGCATTGGGGCAATAATGTTTTAGTAGCAGGAGGTGCTTAGAAAAAACACTGTGACTGTATTGGTAAGAAAAGGTCTTTAAAGAACTGGACATTTGCTCTGGTGTTGATAAGGATTTCAGTAATCTGTGGGAGAGAAGAGTGAGTCAGCAGATTTCTCTCTATCTCTCTCTCTCTCTCTCTCTCTCTCCCTCTCTGACCCTGATCCCAGCGTATGCTTTGTTTAACTTTAGACGTGACAGACAGCAGCATGGCACCACTACAAATACACACAGCTTTTGAAGTGAGTATGAAGAAACAAAGTCCACTGTGCTTGTCTCTACAGCACACGTCCCTCAGAGCCCTTATCCGTGGGAAAATTCCCATCTGCCTAGGGTTTTCCTCACATACCCTTACCTATGAGGGACAAAGAGGGTGTGTGAGGGAATGTTGGTGACTTAACTATTGTGAGAAAATAAAAGAAGCATGTTAATACACCACATAGAGTGTAATAGTCCCTACCATATGTGATGAACGTACACAGGGAGTATGGAGCTGTGTGGGATTCAGCCAATGAATGTAAAGCTGAAAACAGGAGCCACATACGATTCCCTCACTCCCGCTGGGAAACACATACGATAATGTATAATTAGAGGTTACTATTTTTTTCTGCCACAGAGGAGCACAAAGCCGCCACGCCAGGAAACTTTGCTCTGCCTTTGGATTATTACATGTAGCTTTAAATAACTATGCAACATTTTAAGGCTCTGCAAAAGTGAGACCGCTCAGGGAGAGGCTTACTAACATGAATTACTCTCAGAGTCATCTTTCTCTTGTAAACATGAATTTGCACTTAATTCCTAGCTGTTCCTCAGAAGTTTCAGCACACCATTCAGAGACTATGCTTTAGTTAAGCCGAAAAAGTCTGCTTTGGACACTTTAAACAGAGCAGTGGCTTTTCTCCTGGGGGGAAATCTGAGGAAGTATTTCCTCCCCCTGGTCTGTAAAACCCCTCACATTCATGGTGCCGAAGAAACCCCACACTGGAAGAACATCAAAGTGGAGCACGTGTCTGCCTCATTTCCTCTCCCTGCATCTCTCAGGGCTTTTGAAGGAAAGAGGGAGGGACGTTTGGATCTGATGAAGGATCTGTAGTGTGTGATGCTACTTTGCTAGTGGTTGTTGGGAGGAAAAAAGACTTGGCATGTGGACCATCATGAGTGCCTGGCACAGGTGGGTATGAAGTAAAGCCAGAATAAGAATTCTCATGCAGGGAAAATGTGGAAAGGCAGCCACCGCAGCAAAACGCTGACCCGAAGAATTTCACAAAACAAGAATCTATGCAACTGAATAGACTGACTGTAGTTTTTTTTTTTGTGAAACACAGTAAGCTCATTATAAATAGGAGACAAAACGTTGCTTCAAGAACTTCCTTGTATTCAAAGTCATTGCGTTGTCTGGTGCAGCAGGTATGCAGTGTTTGCTGTGTAGACGAAACCAAGTAGGAAGTGACACGTGTGAACAGTAAATATTTGTAATAGACAGACATATAAATAGTGGGCCATCAAATTACCACGTGACAGAAACTCGTGCAGCCCTAAACACAGCAGAGTATTTTCTGTAAATTATCCCTAAGGCAATGACCACACAATAACACACCCAGACACAAGGCCACACACACACACACACACACACACACAGTTGCTACAGTCATGGTTTTATTTCAAGGGGAAAAATGACAAGCAATCATTAATTACCATGTAAAACATTTGCACCAGTGTGCATATCGAGCCTATGCAGTGGCTTAAAATAAATACTTTTTAAGAACTTAAAGTACAGACAAGTACAGAATACAACAACAAAAAAAAATCCGATGCAGACCGGGAACACAACGGAGCAAATTTCAGAGAAACTGAAAGGAAGGAAGGGAGGAAGGGTCAAAAAATGTCCAAAGAACTGCTCCCTTGTTTGTCACTCCAAAAGTGTTGTATAAAATGTTTTGAAATACATTGTAAAATACAGAAATCTTGCAAAAACTTTTCCCCCCACATTTTCTCAATGTTATTTTGACAACATTAGAGCTGGTATAACAGTGTGGTGTAATCAGGACTTTTCATGAAGAGCAGGAACATGAGAAAGCCAATGTACAAATTGGTGCATTCGTACGTCTTTCATTAGTATTCACATATTACGGACCAAACCCTCCAGGTCTGCAGTCTGAGAACCGGCTGCCGGACTGCACAAAACTTATCTTCCTCAGACATTTGCAAGCTGCGAAGGCAAAATGGAGCGCTCATCCATTTGAGGCACCAACATACTTTGGAGTCCCTTGTACTCTCTCACTCTCTCTCTCTCTCTTAGCTGCCAGAGACCAGCAGAGTAAGACAAAGAGAAGGGTAGAAAGTGTGGAGGTTTCATCTCCAGGTTTCCAACACACTAAGGATGAGTTTTTTCCCCTCACATTTCATTCACACAACAGAATTTCGTTTCCACATGATGGTCTGCTCTCTGGAAAGAAAAACACTCAGGTTTTATAAATGCAGGTTACAGTACAGAGTATGCGGTATGCGATGTCAAGCGTTCACTGCTAGTTTCTAGTACACTTACAGTCCTAGCATGTAAACAAGTTGTTCCATTAATGCGTTCTCCGTACACTCGGGAAGATATCACAATTGCAGCGCATCAGAAATATCTCTGAAGAGTAAAATTCAACGCTACACTCTGGCACGATGTACTGAACTAAAAGCTGAGCCTGGAAAGACCTTAAAAGACAGCAGATAACCAAGTCAGGCATGTTCACTTCACAGCTGCTGTTAGTTAACTACAAACTATGTAAATAAGAAAAGTGCGTGCCACTGACCCTGCTGCTGAGTTTCTGTTGACCGGGACAGAGTGTGTAAACAAAAGGCAAGCTTGAGTATGTACACGGAATTCCTACGCCAGACCCCATGGGTTTTGTCACCTGCTGTGTATTTCGAACAGTGGTGCATTGTTTCCGACAGAGCATTCGAACATTCTCAAAGTGCAAAGGCTACATACTGTACAACCTTTTACACCCCACTATAAGGTGTCGTAAAAATCACATTTTTGTTAAAGAAAACTTTAACTGAAAAATTCTAGGCACTGTTGAAAGTCCAGAGGCTTGTGTTGCATGGAAAAAGCACTGAAAACCAGACCTATAAAAAAAAAACCAAACAAATATAACATGCTGGTTTTGTGGAGCAAAACATGAACTTTCCTAAGCTTCACCAGATCGGATAGATGAACTCTAAATCTAAAGGTTCTTCCTTCAGCGTACTTCAGGTGGAGGAACATTAGGTGGTCTACACATGAAGTCAGTAACGCGCTGGTCTGAGATTTCAAAGCTTTCAGCTCTCAAGCCATGATCTTTTGTGGGATCTCGATGGAGGCCTTCAGGAAGATAGCATTGTCACGAATGTAGTTCCTCTTGCGGATCTCCTCGTGCGAGACGAACTTGGGGTAGCCAAAGCCTAGCGCGCTTTCGTCCAGTGAGCTGCGGCTGCCACTGGGTTTCTGGAAGTTCTTCCAGTTAGGGTCCGGGTTGAACGTCTCAGTGATGTGCTGCGGTTTGGAGAGTGACGGGTCACTCTGGTCCAGAATGGAAAATGTGACCTTGTAGGAAAAGGGCCACTCAAGAAGGTTGTCATATTCGCCAGGCAGTACGCGGATGTAGACGGAGAGATGTGAACCTTCGCCACTACCGTTACCGTTGAGGAACGCGGATGCCTGCAGCTTGTAGCCATAGCGGTGCGTGTAAAAGGGCGGACTAAAGAACTCGTGGTTGCTGTGCATTTTGGCCTCCTGCAACTTGCGCGAGTAGTCGTTCAGCTTCCAGATGAGTACGCCATCATGGCTCACTGACAGCTCCTCCAGATCACGCCGCAGCTCTGCGATCTCTTGCCGTTGACGGCCTACCAGGTTGCACATCATGGTCAGGTGGGATTTGGTGGTTTCCTCTAGGTGTCGGCCAATCACCAGCTTCGGGCACTAGAAGTGAGAGAGCATTCGTCAGTGGACGTAGAGTAAAAAGAGTAAAAAGCAGAACTCTTTGGGCCAGAAAGAGCAAGAAAGTGAAGTGCAAGAGTTACTCTAATGTGTAGGTCTGATAGGAATTCACTCTCCACATATACAACTGCTTAATTCTATTTTCTGGGCATGCAAACACCCTGTGGCTAGTCAAAAAGCGTAGTGCAAAGAGTGGAGCTAGTGAAAGAAAAAGCCACAGGTGCACAGAAAATGGCTGACAATCAAGCGAGACAGACAAGAAACATTTGGCTCATCACACCATTGACAGACGTGTCATAAATTTCACACGAGCTGCCAAATGTAATACAATACACAAGACAGACACAAAAAAAATGTAAAAAGATTAAAATGACTAACACATGAACCAGAAGACTGCAAGCAGTGAAATAATCTAATCTGAGACAACACATTAATCACTGTTAATTTAGCAGAAGTGAATAATATGGTTTTCCAGTCTATTACTCAGCAGCATCTGGACATCATTCTGCCCTGTATCTCTATACAGTGAGATGACATTTAACTGTGTGCACAAACGAATGAAGCCATGAGATGCTGAACTGAGGATATAAAAGCTTAATAAGCCTTTAGGGATTTAAGAAATGAAAAGAAATGAATGTAGATGTGAGTTTGGACATGACGACAGGGCAGTACAGCAGACAGCGCTGAGCGGTATGCAGGTAGAGGCATGAAGAGCATTAACTTCAGAGCTAAGGACTGCAGTTCTGTAAAGCATCTTTATAAATGTGCATGTTGTGTAGAATTATCTCATGGGTGTTTTCTCTTCAGTGCTAGGAAGGTAATGTTGAGTCAGGTAATGTTGAGTCACTTTGCCTTCACTGCTCGGTGTTCTACGTCTACTTCTTGTGTAGTCAGTTACAGAGTTACGGAGGCAGCTGTGTTCTTGTGGTTTTTAATCATTCAGGCAACATCCCAAATCCCTGTAGTGTCCGAAATGGACTAAAAGTTAGCTAAGGTCATAAAGGGAGGTGAGACTCACTCGATGTTTGCATCCAGCTTCTTTAAAGGGACAGAGCACTAAAGCACTGCCGCAGCTTTCCTTCACATGGGTTGCGAGATCTTCACGAGCGATATTGGGGGCACCACACTGGTTCGGGCACTGGACTGGGAAACGTGGGCAGTGGTACTGATGATTCTGTGAAGAAGAAGGCAGAGCACATGAGTCTGAATATTCATTCTGCAATAGTAGGGTGAGGAAGCAAAACAAGTGAGGATTCAGTACATGTTTAATAGCATATGTATTCAGTGTGACTTGCTATGATGTTAATCACAATTTCACCCACGGATAGCATAAAAAGTATTACATTGCAATCTGATCTGATTATTTAGGTCAGGAATAAAACACGCTGAATTCTGAAGTACTTTATTCCTCTTATACCACTGAACATTTCCAAAAATGACATGTTTTATTTATTAAAGAATGACACTTATACTTGCTATCCATTTATAGTTACATCTGCTGTGAGGAACATCCATGAAACACGTTTCTGTTAGCTCTTTATTATAAACCTCTGCAGCAGGTTTGTCATTTTTTTCAGTCTCTTTAAGTAAACAGGACATAAGCAGCTTGTCAAGGCCTCAGTCAAGGAGCTTTTCGGATGTCGGAAAACACGACACTTGAACTTTCCCTAAAAATTAAACAAAACCCCTCTTTCAGAATGACACATTTTTATTTGTTGATGATATTTTAGCTTTAAAATGTGTGCATCAGGAAATCTCAGTGAAGGAAATGTCACTGTAGAAGTGATTATTAATACGAATGCAGTGATATATATGTGCAGTGGTTTGCTTCGCAGATGTGAGTTGCTGATGTGGAAAATTAATCAACAGCTCCTGACTGATTTGAGTCGAGAGTTTTCAGAGTGCTGTGGTATAATGAAGACGAAAGCACCAGAGAGTTATTAGGTGAGTTTGTGTGAGAGTAATGTATGTGTGTGTGTGTGTGTGTGTGTGTGAGAGAGAGTAATGTGTGTGTGTGTGTGTGTGTGTGTGTGTGAACAGAGGAGTGTGTGTGTGATGCAGGTGTCAGGCGTAGAGACTGTTCCAGCTCAAGCTGTGACTCATTGGCACCAAACTCAGCTCCACCATGAATGCCCCTGTTCATATAGTCACAGGCCTCCCCCCATCCCAGGATCCTTCGTCCTTATTCCTACCCCCACTGAGACCCCACTGTTCATTCACTAACACACAAACATATACACATTGCGCCACCTCTCCATCTTAATCACCTGAGAAATGTCTTGTAAAAAGAAAAGCCATGTCAGATTAGAGACACAACTTCACTCATCACTCGGAGGCGGTTCCCAGTTACGTCATGAAGCTCACCTGGATGGTGTCGTAGACGAACTCTTTGCCGCAGTACTTGCACGGCTGTGTGCGTTTGGGACACTCGGACATGGTGTGCTGGGCCAGGAGTCTCCTCATCATCCTCGCTCCACACTTGTTCTCGCAGTACACACTCTCCTGGGGACAAATGCCCTGGTGATTCTAGGAGAGAAAAAAAACATCAAAAAGACATGAGAAAGAGTCAAAAGAAGAAGAAAAAAATCTTCAGACGTGTCATCAGGTTTTAATTGAAGCTCTAAACTATAAACCCAACCACAGAAAGATTTCACATGTCACTAGACCATGTTTTTACTAAACTTGCCCTCCAGTTTGTTACGCTGAAACGTTTAATAAGATACTAAGAGCCCGAAATAAGAACAGGGGTGTAACTGTGCATCGTGAAATATGTTCACTGAAATCAGCATCCTATTGCTCAGGCGTCTAATTCACTGTCTGATCACTGTCTAATCCCACAGAGTTTAAATAAACCCAGAAACAAATTCCATGCTCGGTTTTTCATTTTAGTTGACAAGATGATTGTTGATATATCAAGCTTTACACCAGTGATACAAGGTTTATTCCCTTTCCTGTCATTTCGGTATAAAGAAATATCTGGATGAGGTCTGTCACCCCCAGTGTTAGGCGGACCAACTGGTTTAGTCCAAAACAAAGAACAGTTTTGATCCATACTAAACGAGGTGAGGGTAGATGTGAAAGCACTCAGAGAAAAAGTTGCTCTTACTGGAGCTAAAGACTCGAGGTTTCACTGAGCCAATCTTCACCCACCGAACGACAACAATCCTGTTTCTTAATTGCTGTAAGGTGATTACCTCGAAGGCCTCGCCAGTGAACTCGCTGCCGCAGAACTCGCATTTGACCTTGCGCTTGGGGCAGTCGTGCTGCAGGTGCTCGGGCAGGTCGCGGCGTGTCAGCTTGACGCTGCAGCGGTTAGGGCACGGGATCACGTTGAATGCACAGGTAGAGAAATGGCTCTGTTGGAGAAAGCAAGGCAAATACATCACTTCCATCAGTTTCAGTCTCATAAAACACTGGTGCTGATTTTTTGAGGCACATGGAGCGCTATTACACAGGCAAATAGAGGTCAAATTAGAAGCAGGAGCTGAAACAGATAGACGAGCAGAAACATCTATCCATCCTCCATCCATCCATCCATCCATATTATACACCACTTATCCTACTGGGTCACGGGGAACCTACAGTCTATCCCACCAGACTGAGAACACAAGGCAGGGGATGTCCTGGACAAGATGCCAGTCTATCGCAGGGCTCAGTCTCACACACACTCACTCTCACACACACTCACATACACACTGGACAATTTAGAGATGCCAGTGAGCTATAAAGCATGTCTTTGGACTGGGGAGGAACACAATCTTGCTGCAAATGTATTAGGTTTTTATAAACAAAGTGAACTAAATCAACACACTTTATCTCAAATGACAATAATTCATAAGCACAGTTAAAAAAGAAAGAAAATAAGATAAAAAAGGGGAATATGTAAGAGTGAACTGACCTGCAGCTGCTTCATCTGGCCGGTCCAGCGACAGCCTTCCTCACTGTGGATACAGCGGATAGCTAGAGCCAGGATCTGCTGCTCCAGCTCGGGGTCAGGGTAGATCTGCACAACACAGCCAGAGGAAATGAGACAGATTAGGGCTCTGCACGTGTTCACTACTACGTACATGAGTGACTCAAAATGATCAGAATGTCAACTGGTGAGAAGCATCACGGACTCTAAGTCTCGAAATCGGTGACATCATATGGGTTGGCTCTGGGTTGTTGATTGGAAGATCGGGGTTAAAGCCCCAGCACTGCCAAGCTGCCACCGTTGGGCTCTTGAGCAAGGCCCCCAACCCACCCTGCTCCAAGGGTGCTGCATCATGGTTGACCCTGTCCTCTGACCCCAACCCCCAAGGAGGGGATATGTGAGAAATAAAGGCTATTAACTCATAACCTAATGTCCGATCTGACCCACCAGCCCTGGCTTTATATTTTGTAAGATACTATTTCGGGCTTTTCAGGGCGACTCACGGGAGTGTAAGAAGACCATGTTTTAGCCACAGGCTGAATAATACTACTTCTTTCATTTCTCTTTCTTTTACCAAAACAGTTACATAAACAGTTACATAATGTGGCATTATATCAGTGCTATTATGTATTTTGTAAGGAATAAAGCACAGTGGAGCGGGGTGATGCACGTCCATGCTGAAGTTGATGATTTCCTAAAACATCCCACAGCGCTTTATTTCTCTTAACCCACATCAATTAACAGGATAATATTAACACTTTTAATAAATAATTAAATAAAAACACCTCATTCTCTTTATCACGTTATATTGTTCCATTTTATTCTGTGGAACATGGAAGAAACTAGTTAGTTAGTGTATAATAATGTAGTTTAAAGAAGCTATAAAGTCACTGTCTGACCAGTGGATCTACTTTACACTCAAAGTTAATAAGAGGAAAGTATAAAGCCGTCCATCCTGCAGACTTCCGTGTTGGAACGGTTTCCTGTGCGAGTTTGTTACTATAGAAATGAAAACATATTTCTATAGTAACAAGCGCATTATTAGAAACCTGGAAGCTGGAACACAAAATGAATCTTCTGACCCATTTTCTACTTCTGAGCAATGAGAAGTGAGAATGAAGAAGAGTGCTGTGGTGTGAACTGTCATAACATGTAATGGCCAGTTTTCAGCAGGAAGGAATGAGCGTTAAGTCTGTAATAGCGTTAAGTCTGCTCTATGAGTTCCTCAGGAGCTCTTGGTTGCAGGATTCCACGTGACTATAAACTGTTGTGGAAAGGACATTATTTACATTTATTACATTATTTACATTTACAGTGGAACCTCGGCAGATAAATTTCATTCATTCTGGAGTTCTTAACGCAAAAATTGGTATCACAATTATATAACAAATAATGTAAATGAAGATTCCGTTCTTGCCACCCAAAAATATTACCAATATCACCAATTTCAACGTGTCAAGGTTCCTCACAGGAAGTCATGCCACCAAGCTTGGGCTAAAAATAGAACCACCAATCAAGTCAACAAAAAAACGCCAGAAAAAACACCTAGCTTTTGAACACATGCCAAAGGCAATGTTGGTATCGTGGGTTGACTCTTTTACTGACTTAAAAAAAAAAACCCAAAAAATTTGTTAACTCCCTTCGGTTGGCTTTGCTCTGCTTTCCACTGATGCTAACAAGTTTTGAGCGGCTCTCAGACATACTTTCAGTTCGGTTCAGTTCGTTCCGTTCGTGTGCCGAAAATGCTTTGCATGCCGCTGTAAATTTCTTGCACAATTTCAATTCTTAAGGCACAAATTTGTAAGGGAGGACATATGCCGACGTTCCACTGGGCATTATTTACTGTCCAGTGTCACCCAGATGAGGGTGAGTTTCCCTTCTGAGCCTGGTTCCTCCCAAAGCTTCTTCCACATATCATCTCTGGGAGTTTTTCCTCACCACCAGGCTTCTTTTAGGGATAAATGTTATATTTTAAACTTTAGTATTTTTATTCTTTGTTTATGCTATTTATGCTATGCTTTAAAAGGCCTTTACAAATAGAATTGAATGAAATGTGTCACACCGAGACATCAGTAAGCTAAGAGCAGTCCAGTGAAGAGGTCACAGAAAGGAAGTTTGAAAAACTGCAAAACTGCTCTGAAGGTTTTGTTTGATTAATTATTCTGCAAACCTATATCTAAATAATATACAGTGTTAATGCTGCCACAGACACGCCGCTGTGCTGCAAGCAATGTTCCACTTCTGCATAATTCATGACATTTTTTGTGGCGATGAGGACTTTAGCTTCATAAAAGGTTAGAGTTATTTATTTAATAGGCCAGTTATTTAAAGGACTGCAGATCCCTAAGTGTTGGCTGATCTTAATCCAGATTAATTAGACAAAGCTACAGAGGGCTTTACGAGACCGAAACGTCCTTCAGGCAAGACACGCGTGGGTCAAATACCTATGTTTACAACATTCCTAAAGTGAATATTGTTTTAGAGTGTTTTACTAAGAGCAAGGTCGTGTGTGTGTGTGTGTGTGTGTGTACAGCTTGGTGTGTTTGCTCTGCTCACTGCATTCTCTTCTTGTCTATTTAAATATGAAGAAGGAGGATGAGCAAATCAGCTCAAACCCCTGACCCCACAAATTAGCATTATTAATTGCTAATCTCGGCAAGCAGCCTTTTAGATTAAAGGGGGGAAAAAATCCGCCTTCACATGTAGAGTTGGTCCTTTGCTGGGACATAATCTGCTTTTTCCCAAAAAGTTCAGGAGAACGGCTTTTCCAAACTGACCCGGTCCATGTCCTTAACACCACCACTGCCTGCCAGGAAGTCAAGCCAAGAAGCTTTTATTGTCATTTTGATCCTATATACAGTAGCTGATGCAGTATATAATGAAAGGAAACAGGATGCTGTATAAAAACACAGAGCTTCATAAAACAGCACAGGACTAAGGGCTAGAAAGTAAACGAACCTCTTAACATAGAGTAAGCAGTCCCTATCAATGAGTTTGGAAATGTTTGGAGATCTAAGAAACATTTTAGCTACAAAAGGATGTGGTGGTTAAAGTGGTTAAAGCTCTGGGTTGTTGACTGGAGGATCGGGGTTCGAGCTCCGGCACAGCCAAGCTCTACTGGGCAATTGAGCAAGGTCCTTAACCCTCTCTGCTCAAGGGGCACTGTATCATAGCTGCCCCTGCGCTCTGACCCCAACTTCCTCGGTGGGATACGTGAAGAAAAGCATTTCCCTGTGCTGTAATGTATGTGTGGAGGTAATAAGGCTTCTTCTAAGAAATCAGTTGCTTTCCTGCAAGTTACTAAACTATATAAATGCATTCGTAGAATCTGGAAAGTGGAACATTAATGATGTTAAATCGCACCTCGGCACGGGGAAAAAACATAGATGCCTTCACAAAAGTTTGCTCTTGTCTCGTTTGCTGTCATGTAACACATGAAGCTGATAAAAAATGTTAAAAACAAAACAAAAAAAACTTTTACACTTCTGAATGCCCGCTGCATCTGTTCTACTGTGTAGTGAACTTCATGCAACATTCGGGACTGAAACTGCAGCACAGCAACAGTAACTTAGCAACCCGCTAACATTACTGATAACTCTACTGTTAATGTGTTCCCAGAACAGGGGTTAGAGTGGTCCAGGTTATACGTTTAAACAGTTAGTGTGTCTGGATATTGACTGATCTAAAGCCATGCTGCTATAAAGTGATGCAAAATCCATGTGGATCTGACATCGCTCTGGAAATGAGGAAGGAACTGCAATTTGAGAAGACGAGGCCAAGATGACGAGATGAAGTTGAGGAGGGTTTTTCTCTCTTTTTTTATCATTCGGAGGCGAGTGATTACAACTTCCTCTCGATCTCAGCATTAGGCTTTAACTGAGGACATGTCTGACATCTATTCTGAACACTGGTTTCATGATCAGTTACACTGAATGGTGAATGTGGGAAGTAGGGGGTGTGGTCAAGCTTCGTTTGGGATGGAGGGCGGAGTTGAGGGAAGTGTGTGGCAAAGATCACACACCTGTGCTGAATTATATTAATGAGTGTTTCAGTGAGCTGTGGCAGGGATAACAGTGGGGGAGATGAGAGGTGGAGGGTGAGGGAGATGAACACCCGGAGCCGTGTGTGTGTGTGTGTGTGTGTGTGTGTGTGTGTGTGTGTGTGTGTGTGTGTGTGAGAGTAAAAATTTTTTAGTTTCCCAAGCTAGTTTCCTTTTTCCTAAAACCTCCAAAATTGCCACAGTGGAATAACGTTACAAAAAACTTTACAACTCACATTTTAAACTCTAAGAGCTGGTTTGTTGCTCGCGATGGTACAGTCCGATTAAATGCTTACAACAAACCGAAACTCTAATTAAAGACATCAGGGTGTAGTGCAAGATGATCCAAAAAGCCAGGTTGTAATTTTCTCCCATAAATAGATTGGAGAAAGTAATACTTTTGGGAAAGTTACAGTGAGGAAAGTCTTCAGATAAATCTCCCAGAAATAGCACCATTTCTTTTCTTTTTTTTCTCTCCCACAACCATATCTACAGCTCATTAATGTTTCTGTCTTGACATCACGACCACGGTGAACAAACAAAGAGCTAACATTAAATCTTTGTCGAAATTCAGACATATTCGTCTCGAGTGCCACGCAGTGACATTTGCCGTGCCGTGCAGGAGACGGCACACTTTGTTTCAGCAGAGGCAAATCAAACTAGAGAATAATTGAGATGATTCATCCTGTATTCTCTTTCCAAACACCTCCTCATCCTACATCTGCCCTCCTACTTCCACAGCGGATATTCCCAGGTTAATAAGAGGCTTGTTGGTTAGTGTCATCTGCAGACGTGTGCAGGCTTTCTCAGAGACTGAAAATGACAAACTGTAGCATGTCCCTCTCTCACCTTGGGTCAATAATCTGATTAAAGCAGCATCGGGATTGGAGATTGAACACACGGGACGGTCACAACAGGAACTGATGCTTTAAAATGGCATGAAAGTGTAGTGCAGAGTGGTTTTAATGGGTTTACCTTGGCGTAGTCCAGGGGGAGCTGGTCCTCAGGGCACTTGAACACCCCCTCACTACAAACAGAAGAAACACACACACACATTAATGCCATCCTGTCTGTGAGGCAGCACACACACACAGACATGCACAGACTGAGCTAAAAGGTTTTAAATATTTATTGTTTATTCTCACACACACATCTGTATGAACACAAAGGTTTGTTAAATCGACACGGGCTCAGAAATGTGCTGAGTAATGAAACACGTGGCCCGATTGCCAGCCTGCCTCAGTCATCACCACCACACAACACATCCAGATTATATTCTCTAAACAGCTGGCTTTAATGTGCGCAATAAATTCAACTCAACTCAATTTATCTGTATTGAGCTTTTAACATTGGACGCTGTCACAAAGCAGCTTTACAGAAATCTAAAAATCCTAAATAAAGTTGGAAATGAAATTCATATTTATTTCTAATCATCAAGCAGAGAGAGAGAGAGAGAGATGTGATTTAAGGTCAGATTAGATGGGTGGAACAGCTCATTAGTGCAGCTCATCTTGTGGTGTAGCGGTAGAGGTGTGTGTGTGTGTGTGTGTTTAGCATGTTCAGTCCTGTCATAAACCTAACTGCTTGTCTGTATAACTGATGTATAAAGTTTAAAACTTTTTTTTTTTGACACACGAGCAGCAGTCAGAAATTTCCAGCAAGTGCATGAAGCAGCAGCATTATTTAAGTTTGATGAAAAGAGATAATCACACCACTGTGAGCAGATCTGAAAGAGGAACAAGTGACAATGAAGACAGCGTTTCAGTGCAGGCAGTGAATGAGATTAGGCTATAAAGCTGGAGGCTACATGTTTCACAACCAGCTACTGTCTATGAACTGTCTGTGTCTAATGAATAGACTTTTCCTGACATTCTCGCCGCCCTTTAAGGCCATAAATAGACAGAAAAACAATGAAATCATCAGCTTGAGATCTAACGAGCACGAAGAAGCCCACAATGCTCCCATTCAGTCTGAAGTGTCCTTAATCTGCTGCAACCGAAATGCCACCTGATGAGGACCAATGCAGGACACAACAAGCCTCCAGCTTCATCTGGTGAAAGCTGACTGCATGCTGTCTTTTTGCTTCATTAGGGTCACTGTGTCACAAGGGCACTGGGGGAGTGATTAATACCCACGGTGGGGTCTAAAAAAAAAAGACCAATCGATTGTTTAGCTCATGTAATGGATGTGCTGCTGAATAAAGCAGATTATTACTGGTTCACTGGAGTCAGGCAAGCCTTTTTCAGATTAGGTTGTAATTTACAGAAGGATCCAAGGCCCCTGCTGATGAGCGCTCATACAGGAAGAGATCCGACAATGTGGAAAAACGAGTGTCCCATCTAAAAAAAAATATAAGTGCAAGGAGGTAGAGGGTTCAGCTGAATGGTGGATCAGTCAGGAGATTCATTTCACAGGCTTCACCTTGGCCCTGATGATCTGCGTGACTCTACAGGGTTCTACATTGTAGGTTGCATATTGTGTATATTGTAATATTGTGTAAGTCCCCTTGGTGAGCATCTACTACTCACTTAAGTTGTTGACAAAATTAGTGGCCTGGGAGCCCGAGAAAGGAAGGAGAAGAAGAACTGAGGGCAAGAAGCCTTTATTATCACCACACATACATTACAGCACAGTGGAACTCTTTTCTTCACATTATCACAGCTGAGGAAGTTGGGGTCAGAACACAGGGGCAGCTATGATACAGGGTTAAGGGCCTTGCTTAATTGCCCAACAGTGGAGCTTTGCAGTGCTGGAGCTTGAACCTTGATCCTCCGATCAAGAGCCTTAAGCAATTGAACCACCACTGCCCTGAAGTATACGTGTCCAGGTTATTTGACATTTAATCGTCTCTTATTATTATAACATTCAGGAAAAATAAAACTCCGCTATTGACTTGCAGCGAGATTTTATTTGATTGAATGATGAATTCAAATTTTCTTCACGGCGCTGTGGTGCTCCTCAATGCTGCAATTACAGCACGCACTTCTCCAGCTCAATCCCACCATCTGCTGCACTACAGAAATCGAGGCATTCATTAGCTTGCATTGATCACATGAATCTGGATTTGGGAAACACAAACCCAAACAAAACAAAGCCCTAGTATAGAACTCTGCCGCTTCTACGAGACCTTACGGTTAAACATATAGGGGAAAAATAAAGACGCTTGCCAGATGATAATAATACCATCTAAGTGCGATGTGAAGAGAAACGACGACTTGCTCGACTTGATTATTTTGCCAAGAGCGTAAACACTGTGTGTGTCTTGTTTTTAACAAAGTACCTGATTTATATACTGGCCTCTGGCACTCTCATTGCCATGGCCCGGGTTCGATTCACGGGCAGGGAGCAAAACCCAGCCACTGAAGAGTTAACTCTCAGTGCCGGTCTCAAGCCTGGATAAAATAGGAGGGTTGCGTCAAGAAGGACATCCGGGATAAAACCTGTGTCAAATCAAAACATGTGAACTAAATGATCCTCTGTGGCGACCCTGAACAGGGAGAAGTTGAAAGAACAACCTGATTTATATACTAGCTCAAGATCCTATTATAATATGTTAGCAGCCACATTTCAGACTGCTCAATTAACCAAAACATAACTGCATGAGCACCATGGAGCTGATGTTTATCGATGTGCTCACTAACGGAGTTATGACCTGTCCAGCTATCTTGAGAGCAGTTTTCAGAGGAGTTCCTGTTTACTGAAAGAAGTTATTTGTAATAAGTAAGTTCAGTGGATCTGCTTTCTTGGTGTGATTAGTCTGTGGTGATATTAAGTATTCAGATGTCATGCTGGTCTCCTCTAATATGCAGGCAGGCAGGACAGCTGCTCTGGTGCATCAGGGACCAGCAGAGGGACAGGACAGAGGGGGACACCTGGGGGGGGGGCCCATCTCCCAGCCTTTCTTCATGAATGATGCAGATGGAACAATTAAGAGTATTTATTTGGCATAATAAACACAAACATGAGTAAAGTTTTTGTGGGCAGCCAAATGAACAAAAGTGTATTTTTTAAGGTTGTATGTAGTTTTTTAATGTCTGCTTTTTAATCCTCCCTCCCTCTTTGTGCTCTCTCTTCTTGTGGTGGCTGAAGTTCTCTGCTGTGCCCCGAAGCGGACATTAGAGAATCCTCTACTGCTATAGATGTGGACAGCCATCACAACACTGCAAGCAGACTCGCTGTACTGCTTCTGACAGGCCGGTGAACGGAGGAGTGGCCAAATGTGATAAAGGGATTCTTGTGACTAGAAGAAAATGCTAAAGTAAATCCTTTGCTGAGGTTTTCCTGGCTGAGTTTGCTGACACGTTCCGGTTAATTACGATGCAGAGCGAGTCTCTGAAACGAGTGGATCGTGAGTTAATGGAGGACACTGAATCATCCAAAACGTCAGCTCTTCTTGAGCTGTGTACAGTGTGCAGTGATTACGCATGTATTTGCCAAGTGGTGTAATGATCGTACTATCATCCTCTCACAGGTTCTCTCTCTCTCTCTCATTCCAACAAAACCTTCATGTGGCATCTGTTTATCCTGTACTCTATCCTCTTGTTGTAAATGTCTCCATGTGTCAGTTTCATGAAATGAAGAAGTCACATTTCTGCTAGAAATCTTTTATTATAATTTTACACACACTAATATACACCAATCAGGCATAACATTATGAGCAGTGAGAGGTGAAGTGAATAAATCTGATGATCTCCTCATCATGGCACCTGTTAGTGGGTGGGATATATTAGGCAGCAAGTGAACATTTTGTCCTCAAAGTTGATGTGTTAGAAGCAGGAAAAATGGACAAGCGTAAGGATTTGAGCGAGTTTGACGAAGGGCCAAATTGTGATGGCTAGACCACTGGATCAGAGCATCTCCAAAACTGCAGCTCTTGTGGGGTGTTCCCGGTCTGCAGTGGTCAGTATCTAGTAAAAGTATCCTTTATGCCCTGTAAGTTGCGAGGTGGGGCCCATGGACACCCTGCCGCTAACATCTTGGTGCCAGATCCCACAGCACACCTTCAGGGATCTAGTGGAGTCCATGCCTCGATGGGTCAGGGCTGTTTTGGCAGCAAAAGGGGGACTAACACAATATTAGGCAGGTGGTCATAATGTTATGCCTGATTGGTGTAGTGTACATGGAAATCGGTGTTTTTTGTGATTGTTGCAGCCAAAAATGTTGATTTTGCTGTTTGTGTTTTTTTTTTTAAATTGTCATACAAATTGTACCATTAGTGCTTTTTTTTTTTTTTTTTTAGAAAACTACTTGAATTTACAAGCACAAGATTTTTTCTTAATCTCATACCAGTGAAGACACACACATGTGTTTAGGGCCTTGCTCAGGGGCCCATCAGCTTGGTGGTCCTGGGATCTGAACTCAAAACCTTCTGATCAGCAGTAGCAGTGTTCATCTGAGAACATGGGAAAGGTGGGATCTCTAGTTTTTAATAGTGCTCTGCGTGTGTGTGTGTGTGTATCTGCTGAATCTGAAGCAGACTGGAAGGCTTGCAGTATTGGGTCTATTACATCACCTCACACTTCTCTCTGGAGTGACAATAGCACGAGTGCAGATTTTTAACTCCTGATTTAAAAGGAAGTGTGTGTCAGCAGAAACATGTGCTCGTACCATGTGTTCACACACCAGCGAGTGACGAGTCGCTGATGTCGCTCCATGTTTGTCTCTTGTGGGTGTTTTCTGTCCAGCTCCAGTATGAAATGCTACAAGTCAGGATGTATACAAGCTGCTGTATGGATCTGAATGTTGTAATAAAAACCCAGAAAAACAAATAACAGCCATGAAGTGTGACGGTTCGAAGGACAGAAGCAGGCCACTGCTGGACAGGGTGTTAGAAATTCACTACAGACAATAAGCAAGATTTAACTCTTTACACTGACATAAATAATAACGCATAACATTAACGCAATCTCCATGTAGACGTCTCGGTACTGCAACTAACGTCGACTTAAAATGCAAATCTATTAGAAGACATTTTTTAAGAAGTCAATAAAGTTTCTCTGTTTCCACCTGAGGAACTACACCAGCTTCTGGTTCCTGGGTTGTGGGTTTCCAGGATCCACTTTAACGTCTGCTCCAGAGTGGATCCTAGAGCAGTACAGACCATAAACTAGAACTTGTGGCTCTTCAGGAGCTTGTGGTTTCTCATTCAGCTCTGTTCTGCTCCCGCAAAAGTAAATACAAGTAGTTTATAACACCAGTCTATACAGTTCCTCTGGTCATTCAGTTCAGTTTAAATCAGTAACGTCCATTACTGCACTGCTATTAAAAGTCCTCCTCAGGAACAGGAAGTGAAAGGGTTGATGGAGTCTACCAGCCAGGAAACTGAATTAAACCTGGTTCCCGCAGTGGAATCTGACCCCACATCGGATACCTAAATGGCAGCTACATGTATTTTGTACTCTTTCTGCAGAAATCAGATTTGGACTGTAAATGGAGCAGAAAATGGGTTTGTAGCTTCATAATGAGTAAAGATTTGGACCGAAACAGCGTCGAGTCTGTGAGAGAAGAGGCGGCTGATTACGCTCGGTACAAGTTTCTGTCAAAACACTATGCTGCGTAATTCTTGCCATTTGAGATTCAAAGGCGGCTCAGTCACCGGTTTGTGACACGCAGGTCACGCAGGTTCACGCTTACGCCACAGTCCTCCGCTTCTCTGAGCACTGTCAGTGCTGACATTTGAGAGAGCAATCACCATCTGTGATCCATTTCACACAGCCTCTCCATGCTAAAAGGTTAGCAAAATATCTACCTTTTCACCCAAAATGCCAGCTTTCTGTCACATTAGTGATGATTTTTGAGGTTGTTACGACTCAGACGAGGTGATGCACCTGAACATACACCAGAATACAAAACCCTCATCATCCTACTGTGAAGAAAACCACACGGTTCTCCACTGCATTAAACCTGAAGCGTAAATTAAAAATACTTTTCAACTCAGTGGAGTTGCTGAAGCATTAAAGAAGGCGAGGACATCAATCTTCCATAATGGACCCAAGTGCTGACGTTGCACTGGATCAACACAACCCGACACCTTCACCGATAAAACACTCTGAACCACCTCGGCATGGCTAAAAGTGTGTGAGCTGGAGAAAAGAGTACAGCTGACCCATGTATACAGTCCTACACAGTACGACATGCGGTGAAATATTTTTTTGTCCATTTTATAAAAAACTTAATCAAAAAGAACAGGGAAAAAAACGGGATAAAAAAAATTAATAGGAGACAATAAATGAAATAAAATGAAATGGAATAAAATAAAAAAATAAAAATTACATAATAAAATAAATAAAAAAATATATAAGTAAAAGTAAAATAAATAAAAGTAGGACAGAAAAAGCTAATTAAATAAATAGACCAAAATATTTTCTTACACTATAAGATTAGTATCACAATATATTAATATTAATTCAGAACTAAATGTAAATATATAAGAAATATAGCTTTACATGTTTGGGACTGCTATTTAAAAGTATTAAAAAATTACATGATATTTGTATTACATAAAAAAAAATCTATTGTGGCATAAATGATTAATAATAAAAAAATATTAAACTGTGAAGATCAGCACTCGAGGAGTCAGTTATTTCGTTTTTCCGTAGCACAAAAGCCTCAAAGATTTCAGTTCCTGGTTGAATGGACAGCATGCAGCTCAAACACTCAGCTAATTCTGGGTCAGGAACAATGGCCGTGTGCTGCGTCTGAGACGGACAGAAATCAATTCTGTTTCATTAGTTCCTGCTGTATTTGCTGAAGCAATATTCCTGATGGAGCTGCAGCATTTCATGCATGACTGGATACTTCGGATTCAGCCTTACTGCTGACCAGAGCACCGGAATTACAGCCTGCGATAAACATGATTTCTTAAGAGAAGCTTGGGGAGACAGAAGGAGGAGGTGGAACCAGGACATATTCAACTGGGTCTTAAATCATGAAAGACATTTTTTTTTTAAGGAAGTCAAAATGTTTCGCTGTGCTTCCACCTGAAGAACTACACCAGCTTCTGGTTCCTGGGACGTAGTTTCCAGGGGCCACTTTAACGTCTGCTCTAGAGTAGAACCTGTAGCAGTACAGACCAGAAACTAGAACTTGAGGCTCTTCAAGAACTTGTGGTTTCTCATTCAGCTCTGTTCTGCTCCCTCACAAGTAAATACAAGTATTTAATAACGTCAGTCTATACAGATCCTATACAGTTAAAGTTAAATCAGTATCGTCCATTACTGCAAGTTCTGTTTAAACACGGTTATTAAAAGTTCCTCCTCAGGAACAGGAAGTGGAAGGGTAGATAGACTCCATCAGCCAGATTAAACCCAGTTCCTGCAGTGGAAACTGATCCCACATCAGCCATCTAGATGTACTTTATACTCTTTCAGCAGTGTTTGAGGAGAAGATAGGAGGTGGAAACAGGAGATATTCATGCTTTCGAGTCTCTGTAGGTGTGAAATGCTCCCACCAAGTCAAGACAAGCGTGAAACCTCACAGCTCCTACTTTCATGCCCACCTTCTCTTTCTTTACTGCTTCACCCTGCCCCTTGTCTTGTCTAAATAAAATTGTTCAGACCGGATCTTTTGTCCTTATTTAATTACTGACAGCATATTGAATGTTAATAGCGAGGCCTCTGGAGAAATGTGATTAAAGGTGTGAGGGCAAGCGGCGCATGAGGGGCAGGCCACCACCCGGCTGAAGAGCTTACTGAAAACAAGGCTGTCCAGATGAACACGGCACTTCAAAAGGTGTCAGTGAGCCCTTCTTAAACTCTAACAAAAGGAGTCTCAGCCTTCAGGATCCTAATTCAGAGTGAGAGGCAGTACATGGGAGTCTCAGAAGGGATTTCGGAAAAGATTTCAGCCCTAAAAATATCACTGTAGGAATTAAAGCCACAGCTAAGAGCTGCTCAGTTGGTCAAAAGCACAACGTCCTGTTTATCTCAAATATACCACAGTTTATTGATCATCCTCCTGGATGGAAGAAAGAAAAGCTTCCATTTCTTTTCATAAATGTCGCCATGGACGTTTGGTTTTTGAATAGAAGTACTCAGTTTCCATACGGACGGATACGACACTTCAGATAACAAAGCTACTTGTTACTGGGAAAGTGAAAATCTTTCACTCATAACCTGGCTAATGCCACAGTAGTTAAGCTAGCGACACTGCTACCTATAGCTGCTCGCCTGAATGAGAATGAGGACACGTTCTGTGTAAATTAATTCCATGCGAACGAGTAAGTAAAGCTTTTCTACAGGAATCATGTTAGAAAAACATGCATAGTGACAATGTATATCGGAGAAATTAAATAACAAATAAGAAAGAGAAGAAGAAGAGGAAGAAGAAGAGGAAGAAGAGGAAAAAGAAGAAGAAGAAGAAGAAGAAGAAGGGAATAAGACAGCCTGTCATAACCTAACTGCAATGTAGAATTAGGTTTATGTCATGAACAGCAAATTCGCTGCAAATGAGAAGTAAATGCTCACTGAAGGACAGCATCAGTGGAGGTTTTACTTCATCACACCTAAGCAACTGTGGGGGGAAAAAAAATCTACCACTCCCTTACAATGAAATTATACCTTAATGCTAAATTCCCGTCTTTCATTTCCCCATCCACTGAAAGACGATTCGGATCACAGATCGAAGCGAGCGCTATGCCGAACTTTTAAACCGATCGACGTCCCTGTGAGTCAGTTAGTTAAAAGTTGTTCAGAAGTATGGCGCGTTTCAGAGCAAGTTAATGATTTTGCTCGTTATCTTCAGCTGAGTAACGGGTGGGCTGAGTCACGGGTTGCGCTATGGCACAGGAACACTGCCACGCACATAATCTGTGATGAGTCACTTCCACCATGCTGAAACTCACGCCCCGAAAACTTTCCTCCTTTGCAGCTGCTTCCTACTCTGTTAAAATGGTTTGATCAATTTATTAAACTCTTTCAAAATCAGAAAGTGGATGTAATAATCTAAATGCAAGTCTTGCTTCTACTGCCAAGGGCTTAGAGTCAATGAGGAAGAAAAAAAACCTGGCATGTGGATCGTTTATCTGTCAGCGCTCTCAGCCCGGGTTCTGACCGGCTGCAAGTACAGCTGCGGTGGCCATGGCAACCAGGGAAAGTGAGGTCCTGAAGTTTGTGAGTAAGTTTGTTTGCTTGTGCCTACAGACCTACAGCTGAGACAATCATGAACAAACTCCCGCCTCTCCATCAGAGAGGTCCAAACAGGTAACACCTGCACAGAGGGGTGTGTCGAGCAAAACACCTGCCGCCGGGCGACAAGTCCAAACCACCAATTTGTACCGATCTGTAACAATCATCACCCCATAAATAAACCTCAGAACTTCAGTACATGCGTCACCAACAGAGCTTTTGCCCAGGCAGGGCAGTGTGTTCACAGCAAAGCTCAGTGGTTAAGATGTTGGATTACTGATCAGAAGGTTGTGAGTTCAAATCCCAGGACCACCAAAGCTGCCCTTGAGCAAGACCCTTAACCCTCAACTACTGAGATAAATGTAAATTACTCTGGATAAAAGTGTCTGCCAGATGAAAGCATTTATAATCCCACATTTTATTGAAGGGGGGTGTGTAGCTCATTGGTTGTGTTGGCCTGCTGATCTGAAGGTTGTGAGCTCGACTCCACCAAGCTACATCAGCTAGGCCCCTGAGCAAAGCCCTTAAACCTCAATTACTCAAATGAGGTATCAAATGAGATGAAATGTAAGTCGTTCTGAATAAGGGGCGTCTAATGTTAATGTAAATATAGATAAACCTATCTCAAGATTACATGCACCGAACATCTGTGCTGCATCTGGTCACATACAGGTAGAGCTAGAATAAATTGGTCCCTACAGGATTTTATGAATTTTGCAATCAATTAACACAAAAAATCAAGCAAACTCTGACATTCAGAGGAAGTCATTATGAAAATGACCGTGGTTTCTCGGCAGATTTGACACTGAGATGCGTTGTGTGACATCATAACAATATGCATTCAACCAAAGCCCACGATCACAGAAAGTAAACACACGTGTCTTCACTGGTAGGAGACTAAAAGAAGAATCCTCTGCTTGCAATTTTGCCGATTCAAGCAGTTTACCATAAAACTACAAAAAACTCAAATTGCACTGTAAATTTTGGGAGAAAAAAAAAAAGAAAACAGCAAAAAAATCAAGCATTTTGGGCCACAGAAAAATAAAATATATTTTTTAAATAAATAAATAGAAAACCAAAGAGTGAATATGTTCAAGTGATTTGAGCTAGAATGAGTTATTTTGGTGCATTATAAAAGCTAACACAAACTTTTATTAGCCATAAGATAAGTCCTGGATTCCATTCCAGTGTTTCTTGTGTGAATATAGTCTATAGTTCCTCCTGTGAGATAAACAAGCAGAAGCATTAAATAACATTAAATTAGCTATATGCCTGGTTTTAACTGATTCACACATTTTGTCTCCATAACTATAAGAGTTCTTTGTTCAGAAGGTACAGAGAAGCAAGCAGCAGTGTGAAAATGCTCGCGTTTGTCAGGAGAGTGACCGGTGCTGTAAGAGCCATGGCTGTAAATAGTACACAGCTTTGCTTTAGAAGCCCACATAATGAAATGCCACGCTGAAGTTTTTCTCTGGCTGCAAAGTGTTCAATTAGCAAAGCAGGAAATTCATCAGCTAATGAATTAGCTGGAACAGTTTACTCAGGGAAGTTTTTTTTCCTCCCCTCATTTCTCTCACTGGAGAAATCAATGGTCAGACTGTGTCACTTGAGGACATGCGCTCTCAGACTGTCATTTTGATCAATCTGAAAGTTGGCATTGAGACAGGCGAATGCCACATACACAGCCATGTGCTTCAGATGGCTGCGAACAGACCCACCTTCCTTAACAGAATATATCCGTTGTGCTTGGTAAGGAAGGAAGCCACCACAGACGCTCTTTTCTCTGAGGAACAGAAGACCTTAACCGGACACGCCGGCAGTAACGGTGAATGAATGCATGCTTTAAACTCAGTTCCTCTGCCAGCACCTGTTGCAGCCTAAAAGAGGACCTTTCACAGAACAGGTGCCCCCTGAGCCAGAGATGCACCCGTTCCCACTCGGCATTCCTCCAGCTGCTCTCTCTTTTCCCGAATCCGGTCATGCTCGTCCACCAACTACACAACACAAGCCTTTTCACACCCGCTGCTCAGCACACGCATACCCACACCAGAGCTTCCTGTCAAGATTTTTGTTGAGCATGGGAGATACGACACGCCGAGGTAACTGCAAGCCGACACTGGAGATTAACGGCTGCTACGGGAGAGGGAAGGTGGGCGAGGAGATCAGCGAGGAACAGCACTGACCTGTGCAGATGGACTGTGGGAGAAATGAGCTCTGTGCAGGTGTGACAAAACAACAAAACAATTCTGCTAGACCACCAGTTCCCACGCACAGTCAGGGGTCAACTGAATAAACTTCACTTACTTTTCTGACTGGAAAATATTATATATATTGGGTTCAGGTGGGTTTGCAGGAAGGTTCTCCCTGTGCTTTGGGGTTTCCTCCAGGTACTCTGGTTTCCTCCCCAGTCCAAAGACATGTTTTGTAGGATGATTGGCTCTAAATTGTCCACAATGTGTGAATGGATGGATGAATGGATGTAGGGATGTATTAAAAATGTCTTGCTGTAGGGTAGACACTTCCAGTCCAACATTTCTCAACATCCTGTATAACATTTTTAGTTAAATGTCAAGAAACAGTGATGTTTACACCTACAGCAAGTAAGAAAGAGTGAAATATTTGAATATTTGAACTGAAACACTTGATAAAAACAGTTTCTAATATCAGCTAGAAGACATTGCTATGCTTTATTTAAACTGTAAGAGAACATTGTTTAAAAAAATCCATCCAGGATGACTGACAGTGTTCAGAAGATTCACTCTTCAGCTCATCCCCGAGTGTCTGCTACTGTCTTTCTCTCCAAACAAACTGGGAAACACAGCAGGGTCCAAGCTTTAATTCCAAATCAGACTTATTTCCAAGTCGGTGTGTTAGGGTCCCTACATTATTAATTATAAGACTCAGTTAATTAATTAATTATAAGGCTGCATTTCCGGTCCGTTGATTGAATAACATCACATGCTGAGGTTATGGAGCTGTAATAAACTCAGAGACTGTGGATTGTTAAGCGTACGAAGGATGCCGACTGATTCTTCTAAAAGTATTCGTGCAGGAAACGGCGACAGAAAATGGCTTGCTTTTTTTAAACAAACGAAGATCACTGTAAAATCATTGTAGCTCAAGCACAAGTCCTGACCTCGCTTCAACTGCATTCATGATGTAGAAAAAAATAAAATGAAATCAGACTGCTCACAGTCTCCGAGCGTCCTTGCCTTTTACAGCTGAATGCTTCTTCTACTGTACTGCATGCACACATAAGGCTTAATAATCTAACACAAGTGACTCAGGGCTAGATGTACATACAAGTCTAAACCACTCCAAAAGGGAACAACATGCTGCAACCGTTAGAGAAATTAGCCCTAAACGCAGCCTTAATCTGCCTAACAGGTCCGTCAATGTTCTTGTCCTATTCATGCAAATCTGTACATGTAGAGTTCAGTCACACACTGAAATGATTCCCTGTTCAACTGGTAAACTCTCAGACATTCTGGTCCCAGCATGCTTCATGTGTAGAGTAAGAGGGTACTTCAGCGCATAGCTCAAATAATTCCGAGGAAGGAAGGTTTGTATATCTGGACTGGTTCCAGATCTCCACAAAGAGCTTCATCTCTGTAAAGCCTCAGTAAACAGCTGTTTGCACAAACCCCCAGCAGTTGTCAGGGTGTAAACTGGTGGTCATTAATGAAAGGATGACCAAGGATCAGGTTACTAGCTGATCAAATTCAAGCCTGGCTGCAATTCCACACAGTCTGTATTTTACTGTTAACGATCATCTGCTTGTAATTAACACCACATCACTGGTAACACTAAAAAACAGACTTTAGGAAACTGGACAATATTCCAAACATCCAAATGAAATATGTTTGCAATAACGTTCTCACACTGCACATGGCTCTCTCATGAGCTCGCAGCTGCACGAAACAAATGGCCAACTTTCACAGCTGGACCCGGGGTTTCACTTTCCTTCCTCTACTCTACGACTACTGGAGTCAAGAACTGATCCACCGACACCAACGTCTGAGATCTAAACAAAGAGAAAACGTAAACACGTGTGCAGGAAGTTCGGGGTGTTTACTCCTGCGCTTTTGCTTTGGACAGCGAAGCGAGGCCGGGCGAAGGTTTCTGCAGAGGTTGTAGTGATCGAAGCAGATGTGAAACACCTGGTTTAAACTTAAAGCACTGTTAGACTTTTGTATAGAACCAGGCCAAAATTCCAGAAATTCATGCTGGTATGAGAAATTCCTGGATTTGAGAAGGACATGGAATTGATTTCAAATGATTTGACACGAGAGAAGATCTTTTACAGGTGTTTTCACTGTGAACTAAACTGGAACTGATGCAAATATTTTTTATACTTGGAGCTTGTAAGGAATCACGTGTTCGATACGTTCGATCAGGTTATATAACTCTCGGGTTATACTCATGAAGTCGTGCTCGTGAAGTCTGAGTCTTGTACCACCGAGTTGTTCAGCTCTTCGAAGATTTATTTCCTGTGACAGTAATTTAGCTGCAAAATCACTCAATAGATAAGTACATTTTCTTTATAAAGCACATTTAAAACAACATCTGTTGACCAAACTGCTCTACAAACATGCTATAAACTTTCTGCTCTCAGCTGCTTTACACAGTAACTTGTAAAAAAAATAATAATAATAAAACGTTAAATTATTCTCCATGGCTATGGAATAAAAATGAATGTCAGCAGCACATCTGGTGTCTTGTGGAGTAGATTGTTCCAGATCCTGGGTCCAGTGAAAGCGATGGCCAGTCCACCTTCGCCGTTTTAGCAGAGATCAAAGAACAGGTGTATATTAATGCGCCGGTTCAAATAGGTTATTGTTTCTATAGTGACAACACGTCTCTCAGGGACGTCTACTGTGGGAAAATATAGAAATGACACGCTGCAGCTTTCTGTAAGGTAATGTTGTGTTATTTAACGTTTATGGACGGGGTTTTGGGTATAAGACAAGCTGTGCTTATGAATTATTAACCGAGAGAGAGAGAGAGAGAGAGAGAGAGAGAAAGTGAGAGAGAGAGAGAAAGTGAGGTATGTGAGGATGTCCATCACACATGTGATCCATTCATCTGGACCTTTCCCGTTATGGACATGTGATCATTCTCAGGACATGTTAACGGAGCCATTCAGAGAGTGGGAAAGTCACGGTGCCAGGTGGCCTAACAGGGGCAGTGGAAGTGGCAGCGGATGCGGTCACTCTTTCAGCAGGCTCATCCCAGCTGGCAAACCCCACTCATTTGGCTCATCCAGGGCAAAAAGGGCACTTCCCCAACCTATTCATTCCTCAACAGAGCCACTAGCCATTTGACTGGCAAGAGACCATTTAACTGCTCTCAGTAAAAAAGGTCTAAATGGACAGAGGTCAATTCATGTGGAGTTAAATAGGGAGTGATGTCGTTCTTACAGATGGCTCCAGCAGGACAGAAGTAGCCCTTTCTCTTCCAGTTTGCTGCTCATCAGTGAGGCCTTTTTCTTCTCATCCTTCCTCTGTTCCTCTACACTTGCTCTTGGGAGCCACAGAGAGAAGGAAAGCAGGAGCAGGAAAATTTTTTAAATTTAACATTTATTTCACCAGAAAAAAAGACTGAAGATTAAAGACCAAGACAGACAGGGGACACACTTCATGTGGGTTTAACAGACAGCAGCCACACACACACACACACACACACACTCATTGTTCATGTCTCTGAACACATACTATTTTTCTTCACACAGTATTTATAGAGTCAGAAGACACTGTGTGTGAATGTGAAGTGGACTTTATACACTAGAAGTATATAAAATAAAATAAATGTTTCAGAGCATTTCACAGTAAACACAGGACTGGGAACTATTTACAGAAACTATTTTAATGAAGGGATAAACGTTTGCTTGTGTCACTTCTTCTCTAATACAGGAAGCGATATCTATAGCAGTGATTTAAACATCTGCACTTGATGCGTTTCAGCACGCTGTTTATTGCGCTCTAAAATTGGGAAGGTCCAATAACAGTGTTTTTTTTTAGAAAGTTTTCTGATCTTTTACATTTATAATCCCACCATCCAGAGCCACCAACATTTTGGAGATTTCTTCCTTAATGTCGTCTCAGGGGGGATTTTCTAGCTCCTCTACAGGGTCACAGGGACGTCGGGGGACACGCTGGACACATCACAGGGCAACAACTGCACACACACTCACACCCATTCACACACTACAGCTACACAACAACCAGCCTACAGCTCATGTCTTTGGACTGGAGGAGGAAACCAGAGGACCCAGAGAAAAACCCTTCACACGGGGCAGAGCCGGGAAACAAACCCTCAACCCCGGAGGTGAAGCAAAAAAAAACACAACTTGAATTCAACTGCAAACGTGTCTGAAGACCTTCAGGGATGTTTCATGTAAAACTATTCTTCTTTTCAGCATGGGTGTGTCTTTAGTGATGACAAATGTTGCTCATCAAAGCAGTGGCATAATTCATAACATTTTTCTTTTTCTTTTAAGAGAACAAATGCAATTTATTAAACAAAAAATAAAGTCATCTATTTTCTCAAAATGTCATTAAACATATCACACCTCATATTATAAGTGACACATGATTTAAACTTAAAACAGTTTATTTATAAGCAGGCTATAAGGAGGAGCAGGCCGGGTTTTCGTTTCAAGTTGTATGAGGTGTTTACGTGTCAAAAAAACCAGATAAAATACAGATTGCATTAAAAAAAACCAATCCAACAAAAACACTTCAATTCAAGAAACTTGACTTTTTTTGCACCCGAACCTTTATCCAAAAACTTTCAGTGAACAGCGGACACGAGAACAGAACCGTAAAAGACTGAAGGATGCGAGACGCTACAGAATTCTCCACTGAGATATATCTGTGAGTTCAGAGTTATTAACCCTCATCATGAGGAAATCCTCTGTGCTGAAGCTGTGCTTTAATTGCCTTTTCGTCAGGGTTTACCCAATCAGCGGTGGTGGTGGTGTGGGCATGTGACTGACTCATGGTTGATTGCAGGGGCGATAACGCAGGACCACGGGCCTCTCCAGTCTCTCCCACGGCTTCCTGATATGAGGCTTTTATTTACGCATTCCTTCTTCAACGGAAACATGGGCCATTTACAACGGCGCCACGTGACAAACACTCGCAGAAACCTGCATCAGCGTTTCACATCAGGAGCGTGAAGCGATAAGCAGCTCCAGAATCTTCTATTGTAAAACTTTACACCTGGGTGACTCACACACAAGGTGGTACTTCTTCACATTTCTGTTGAGCATGAATGATTCCTGGAGCAAAGGGCAAAATATTTCCTCAGTGTAAGGACAGGCCGACATGTCCAGACTAGATAGCCGGCTGTCAGAAGGAATTATGGGTGTCTGGACGCCGTGTTTACTCACAAACAAATATGTCCAATTCCTGAGACAAGTAACGTAGGTAAAAAAAAAATGATGACATGCACAAAACAAGGAATGATCTGAATGTTTTTATGTGAAGAAAAGAATATTGACTAACAGTAGTATCTGTTTTATATCAGTAGCTGAATCTGTGTCAGCCTTGTTTCAAAAGAAAGATGATTCATCATTTTCCCTCAAGGATGATCTCATGATTCACCTTCTGCTGCTGGGGTTTATGGCAACACGACTCTACCTTTTATATTTCTTCGCTCAAAAATTAATATATTTACGTGCACCGTGGATGAATTGCACCTGCAGCTACATGCTGTATGTGTGTGTGTGTGTGTGTGTGTACGTGTGAGACAACATCGAGCTGCAAATGAGAATGTGATGCAGAGACGTGGCTTTCTCCCAAAACAAGAAATCTCACGTTTTATGATACTATGGCATTCATGAGAGCATAACTTCCACGAGCTGTTCAGAGCAGACTGCCTGTGCTGGAGGTCAGCGTCTCACCTGTCACAGGACACCTATGTCTACAGTGAAACATTCTCAGCAGCCATGCTTTCACTGTACAGCGGGCAGGAAAACAGGCCCTGGACATTTGAATATGTGATGAAAGCAAGATAAAGAGCTTCTATTTTTAAGTGCAAGAGTCTACAGGGTATTGTGGAAATGGGAGTTATGTACAGTAATGCATTCCTCTGTATGTGTATAAATAATCACTGAAGCATGAATAAGTTGTGGGGGAAATGTCCGTCGGTCTTTCAGCACACAGGATCCCTAAATCCAATAAAGAATCCCCCACTAATCCCACGTCTGAGGCTGCTCGACTCTATTAACTCCTATCCGCCCCCATCCTCCCAATGAACTGCCTCGGGGTACGATGACGGACAGGGCCAGGGCTTAGGCTATCCTCTGCCTGATTACACACACACACACACACTACATAGGTCCCAGAAATACATGCAAACCAACAAAAGGGCCACGTCCATTCATGTAAAGCTGGTATGGTCTTTTGTTCAGAGATGATTAATATGATTTTGGTGACTGAAGATAAATTGTAATAATGCAAACAATAATAATAAATAAATCACACAAACACATGCTAGTGTAGCGATGATGCCAGAGCTACCCTGACAGTACTGCACATGAATTGCATGCACAAAAGCTTTTGTGTCTCTTATTGCACCGTCACTGGAGCTCTCGTGCTGTTAGGAAGCCTTGGCTGATGGAAGGCAGCTCAGAGGCGGATGATAGTAACAGCTTTCAGCACGAGCTACAAGAGGTGGATGTGTATAAAAGCTAGAGACACATGTCTAAGGGTTGTCAGCCATGTGAAACCACTCTACGTGACCTTTCTTCCACCTTCAGCTTTTGCAAAACTCTATGTGTCTGTGAACTGTGTCCATAAGAAGGCCTCGTACCTGAGGAACTCCTGGAGGCAGGTGTCGCAGAATCTGTGGCCGCAGGTTGAGACCTGCACCGGTTCCCTCATGGCTTTGCTGCACAGCGGACACTGGAAGCGCCTCTTGGGCTTCTCCAGGAACTTATAGTCGTAGCCGGGCATGGTGGACTTCGGAGCGGATAGACGGCTGAAAGCGGATCCTGCTCCCTGACCAACAGTTAGAGACCCTGCTTCTATTTACCAGGAGCGCTGAGGGCTAACCTCCAGCCTGCTTCTCCACACGGATTCTCGCTATTGTCCTCTTGTCAAGATCGCCTGGTCTCTCTAGCAACAAGGTCGCGCCTACGAACAGGCGAGCGGTCCGGCTGGAAGACGTGTCAGCTCCCTCCAATAAATGCCTGCTATTGTTGTTCGGTCTTTTAGCTGAAAACAATGCGCTTGGCGAAACGCGTCCACTTTCCTCCTTCCATGAACACTGACAGTCTTCTGTGGACAAAAGCTCCTGCTCCCATCTGTTTAGGTCGGGCAAACCACGCCCACCGTCATCGCGTGGGCGGGGTCTAATTGCGTCACTACCCTTCTCAAGTCTCCCAGTGTCTGGCTGCCTTTCATTTCTATTTATTTATTTATTTATTTATTTATTTATTTTATTTTATTTTTTTCTTCTAATCGCACGCTTCCTCAACCTACGCGGTAATCTTTATATCTTTATATCCTAAATAATCTGACAGAGTACGCTTAGATGCATGCATAAGCTAAACTTTAATAAATATAGTTTATATTAAAAACAGTATATATATATATATATATATATATACATATATGCTTACAGATGTTTAAGATGCTTAAGTTTACTAGTATTATATTAAAAATAATCAAACATGAAGAGGGGGCAGGAGGGGTATTTGTTTAGGAAATATCTCCCTCTATTGGTGGCTGCGCGTGCACCGGAAATGCAAGGCAGTCCACTGTTTTATTCAGCAGTTAATAATCATTCAATAAACGTGGCTTCAGTAGGATGGAATTATTCTTTCTCATTTAAAATAAAAAACTATTTTTTTAGCTGAAACAGAAAGTCAGAAAGACATTTTCTGATTACAGAAATTAGACACAGAAACTCTTTTTTAGTCATTGTAAATGTTACAAAAGCATTTATTTTAAAATTTCTGTTCCTCAGACGTTGTTTGGTTTACAAAAGGTTAAAAAATTATAAATCATAGACAGCATGATGCAATTTATAGAAAGAAGAAAGACAGTAACACATTTTCTTTGGCACTCAGCTGTGTTACATGTCAGTTCTGTCACATATTGTTGTATAATAATCCTACAGGACCGGTCCGACTTCCTGTGAGTGTGTTACATAATTTCTTTGTGATTGTATAGCAGCGGACCGACAATCCCACAGCTGAAGCATTCACAACAGTATTCACAAAAGATATTGCCTTCAAGCATAAACTACACTATATGTTATGATTTGGAAATGTAAAACCGTAATCCTTCATAATCCATACACTGGTACCTCAGATGTTATTGCACTTTCCATTAATTGTCGTAATGCCTTGAAATTCTTTGGCAGTTCACTTCCTGTCGAGTCTTTAAACGTCATAGTCGATAATTGCTCTGAATGTTTGTTGTCTGTCTGTTCTCTTGCAGATACTGTTAAGGTTTAAGGGTCACTTAGGGCCAGGGTCTTCAAAAAAAGCTGTAAAAGAAAGTGTCATTATTAGTGAAAGTATCAGTCTATGAGTATATTTGATAAATAAATACACACATATCTATCTATCTATCTATCTATCTATCTATCTATCTATCTATCTATCTATCTATCTATCTATCTATCTATCTATCTATCTATCTATCTATCTAAAACTTAAAAACACACTTAATATTACAGAAATCTAAAAGCAAATATTTATATCTTTCATAAACTACAAAGTAAGTTATTCATTCCTCTTGTTTACATTTTAGACATTGTAGAATGTGTGAAAAGAAGCCCCTGACTCCAGCAGGACAGTCACCAAACATGATAGTCCTGTTTTCATTGTATTCCTGGGAACAAAGCACATCTAAAGTCAATTGGGTGCATTGAGTAAGAAGCCCTTGGCTATTGAAGCTTAAAGGGACCTAAACAAAGTGAGACTTGTGTTACGCTGCTATTATTATCAACTGCGCACAACAGACCAAAAAACCCAAGATCAGTCATCATTAACAATCTGAGGCCCTGATGCAAAGCTTTAAACTCAACAAAACAAGCAAAATCTGCTAGTGCCTCACTGCTCAGAGGTTTGAGATCCAGAAGGTTCTCAGTAATATAAATCCAACTGTGTTGCCAAAAGTAACGTGTAAAAAATAATGTGTAGAGTGACTCCTGGTAGTTCTGGTGCCATTATATGCCATTATATTATGAATGTCTGTTGAAGAACAAGAACGATAAACATAGTTGTGGTGAGGTCATAAAAAGACAATATAGAAAAATGAATACTTGAATATTTGCAAAACATATGCCTTAACATATGAGAAGATATATATATATATATATAGGCTTTGCTATGATATAATTCTATTATTTTATTCTGCTGAATAAATGATCCCAAAATCCTGTACTGTAAGGCTGGTGTTACTCGTAGGCCTGGATGATTCCAGAGTTTTCTAATGGAATGTCAAAAGACATATTATGCTACATTACGTTTCACAGCCAAGAGTGTGTTGCCATGGCAACAAGCCACTGATGTAACCGTGAATGGGTGACTCTCATCAAGCTGCACTGCCTTCGGTATCCCAGAATCCTCTTCTTTCCTTCCAAGGCGCCCACGGGCTCCTTTTCCCCAGGTATATACCTCACCTTCTGAAAGGACAGAAGAAAAAAAAACCCACCAGTAACACATTACACAGTAATAACAGCTTAGTAACTAATATTTGTAATATCTAATAACTAATGTCTGCAGTCTTGAGCAGCAGGTTGGAGACAATTCTGTCTAAAGCAGAATCTCCTTCTGCCTAAATCATTAAGCTGCATAATGGACCTGACTAAATCATTAAGCACATTTAAATTGATCTGACGCTGAAACGAAATGATTCTGATGTACCAAAAGATTTAATACAACTGGCCAACAGGAACATATACACGATGGTTTGTAACAATATAGGTTCAGAAACTTAAAGCCTGATACCACAGCCGCTGTTAAGTCATTATGATACTGGTTTGATTTTAGTACCTGAACCAACAGCCAGAGTGAAGGCATCTCCGCACGCTACCATGGTGATGCCCTGCAGCCCTGGCACCCGGAAGGGCACTCTGCTGTTGCGGCGAGAGCTGCAGCCAAGCTGTCCATGCTGGTTACTGCCAAACGTGAAACACTGACCTTTCTCTGAGTTTTAGGGCAGAGAACAGAAATCTGGTTGAAATCTCTCATGCAGGGATTGTGTTTAAAGAGATTAAAAAGATCAATGGTCAGAAGGATCCTCGTCTCACCGGTCACCGAGGCAGAGTGGGCCGTTCCGATGTCGATGTACAGAATCTTCTCAACGTTTAGCGGGGACGACTGAACAGGCTGGAACATGTGGACCTCTTCTACCTGACAGCAGGAGGGGGGCTCCTCTGTGTTGCTGATGGTATCCAGGCCTAGCTTGTTAAACCTGTAAATGGACACATATCACTGGTCAGTAGATAAATTATAAAATGTTAATTAAATAACATTAGATATTATATTAATAAATATTTATTAAATAAAATGTAATTTTTAAACTTGATCTGCTCATACTGGTTAGAAGGAAACATGCGATTAATATACATTAAAAATACTATTATGGCTTTTAATGTATTTATTAGACAATATTGAATACAAAGACCATCCATATGTATCAGTCACTCTGACTAAATGTGAAAAGGTAAATTCCCTGTGATGATTCTTCTTTTGATGCCGTTCCCAGTGACACAGCAAGCATGACAGGAATATAAGCATAACAATGAGAACTAGTTGGTCAAGGAAATACTACAGCGTGTGATACTGGGCCTCAGGGGTTTAAGCTCAAGTATTGCTAAAAGAATTTTTGTATTTTATGATGAAGTGTGAATGGTCAAGATGGCCAAGATCTTTTGTTAATATAATTACGCTTAACTTTAAGGTTAATGAAGTTTCCCAAAGTCTCAAATGCCATAGTCTCAAATGCCATACTAACCAGTGTATATGGTATACTTGAAAATGTATCAGTTAATCAATTATTCAATCACATTTGTGCTAAAGGAAAACAACAAGCTACTGTGCAGCAGCTCATGTCATTGAATCTCACTAATACACTTGCAGTGTAAGGCATTGTCCCTCTGAGCATCCACCTTTTAGTGGAGTGCCTGGCTGCTTTATCGTCCAAGAAGTCTTCATGTCTACTTTACCTTCAGGCTCTTCCTGTCATAGCTAGTCTTTAAGGAGTCCCGGCTTTCACTGTGTGCAATGTACATCTTCTTAAACCATTACAGCATAAGAACATGCAGAACAACCTGTTATGTCTCTTTCTCAGATCCACTAGCACTCTCAGATCCACTAGCACTGCTCCACTGCTCCCACCATCTCTCAGGGTAAGAGGTAGGTCTACATCTAGACCCTTCTCTGTTCTGGCACTGAGGTGGTGTAATGAACTTCCCCTGAGTCACTGACCATCTTCACACACCGGATGAAGCTCTACCTCTTCCTGAAACACTTATCAATCACCTAGTATTTAGGCTGATGGTATTCTAAGTCTGTGACCTATTGAACCAGTGTTAATGTATTCACTGATAGAGACCTCAAAGTACTTCTGTACGTCGCTCTGGATAAGAGCGTCTGTCAAATGCCAGAAATGTAAATCTACATGTCCTGAGGTACCTGTGATCCTGACTTCTTCAGCCCTCCATCCTGATGAACTCATTACTTGCTCACCTGAAAATCACTCACTGATGCTAAAGACAGCAGTCAGAACAGATCTCCATGGACGTATTGTGCATGGCATCACACACACACACACACACACGCACACACTCCCTAATATGGTTAGATCTTCTATCTTTAACTAATCTTAAGACAGTGATTGCTAAGAACAGTTAGGACTGTGACTACTTCAAGTACAAGAAAGTCTAGTGATTCTCATACTCAAGTTCCTTTTAACCCACGTAGCCCTACTTGACTCTGCAGAACCCAGTTATATAAGAGAAACGATTTATAATCACACTTCACCTAGAAGAGGATGTTTTTCTCTCTGAGTCTGATTACTCTCAAGCTTTCTTCATCCTGTCGCCTCAGGGAGTTTTTCCTTGCAGCCGTCACCTCTGGTTTGCTCATTAGGGATTGGTTTAACTTATAACATGCTTTCTATAAAAAGCTTTATACAAATAAAATTTATTCAAATTTCCATCAAAATATAAACTGCAGCACCCTCTGGTGGCTCCACAACTCTCACTACATCCATTAAGTATCCTCTGACTGCTTAAAGCACTAAATTTATCGCTTTTTTCATACATCGTCCAGTAATTAACAGTGCACTAGATGCCAGTGAGCTGCCCAGTGTGAACACAATATTCGCATTAAAGCATGTAACAGATTGCACACGTTGCTGCTGAAGTGTTGTACCTGTTGCTGCCACATGCTAGGATCTGGTGTTGAGCGCTCATGATCATGGAGCAGTCAACCCCACACAACACTCGCTGGGCTTCGAAATCCACTGGGATATTAACCTGTTGTGGGGCATTGTGGGTATCCTGGGTGCCTAGTCCCAGTCGACCTGCCAGAGATAGAAAAGGAAGCAACAGAGAGATTTTATCAGAAATGTAGAATTACTCAATCAGGTCAACTCACTGCTCATGTTAGTGTACCATTATCTCCTCTTCCCCAGGAGAAGACCTCTCTCTCATTGGTCACAGCCAGCACATGGGAGGCGCCACAGGACACCTGAACCAGCTCATAGCCCAGGAGAGCCTCCACTATTTTGGGCTACACAAAGACAGACGAAGACAGCGGGAGAAAAAGCAACATGAAGGTTTTAATCTGTTCTATAAATGTGTGGAAGGTAAATCACTCTGAATGAGATTTCCAGAAACAGTGACTGAGAGCAGTTGCTAACGGTTCCATCATATTTAGGATGAGGGGTTTTCTGTTAAACAAGATTCCTGACATTTACATTTGCAACAATCTGCTTATCCAAGGGCTCTCTATCTCTATCAAAAGACTCATTTAACTCACTACAGTTACACAGATCACTAAATCTTACAAGACTGGCAGTTTTTTGTGTGATTTCCGATGCAGAGAAATCCAATGTACGCATTTATCAGACACCTTTATCTAACGCAGATGAAGGACATAATCAATCAGCAAACAGTTTTGAATTTAAGGGGTTAAGGTTTCAGACTCAGGGTCCAGCACTGGCTCTCTGGAAGTCCACAGGATTAAATCTCACACACTTCTTAAAAAATAACTCTGAAACCTCTAGCATTAACTAGCTAACACTTACCTGTGTTATGTCATTGTAATTTCCGTGTCCAAGACACCCGTTGCTTCCACTTCCAAATGTCATAATTATGCCTCTGTCTGTAAGTGAAAGGAGAAGAGTAGAAAAAGTGAACTGGGATTAGGATTAAACAAAAATGGAATAATCCTAAGAAAAGCATTAAATATTAATCTGCCATCTGTAATAAACTGTGAGGGAAAAGCAAAAGAACTGTGAGAGCAGATCTTTAATGCTGTGTTGAGCTGCTGGATTAGGGGCTTGCTCTTTGGTTCTGTTGCTTTGTTTCAGGCTCAGCAAAAGAGATCTCACATTGTGGTGAGAAAAAACTAGACTTGTGACTAGACTTGTGTATTCATATTAAACCAAGAGGTTTTAATCAATTTTAGCTTCAGTATTTTAGCCTAAACCTTCCTTTTTGCTGTGTTTTTGTTATGTGTACCTGTCATGCAGGTTGTAAAGAGGTCTCCACAGGAGACAGATTTGATGGTGACCCCAGACTGCCCCTCTAGGAAGCGGGAGATAAACTGGGGCTGCATCTGCTCCAGAGCACCAGGTAGAGAAGCCTCACCGCAGCCCACAGTAGGGGCCTGTCACAGGGTCAGATCAAAAGATAAATGGGTCAGACTGTGTCAGAAAACATTTCAACAGCAGACTTTATGAAAAGATGCAAGAAGAAAGAAGTTACTTTTCAATGTAATTCAATTCTATCTGTTAACAGTGGACATTGTCTCAAAGCAGCTGTACAGAAATTCCGAACATAAATTACAAAGTTTAACATTTTAATTTATATTTAATTCTAATGAACAAGCCCTAGGCAATGTGGCTTGACGGCAAAACTCCCTGAGGCGATATGAGGAAGAAACCTTGAGAGGAACCAGACTCAAAGAGAAACCCATTTTTTTGTTTTATAAATATTTATTAGATTTGAAATGTGTCATGTTGTGTAAGTTGAACTATTATCTGAGTGTAAAGGTTTCATGATACTGAGAAGGTTAGTGTTTAACGCTTTTGGAAAGCAGTTTCTACATGCTGATGTGTTTTACACCCAGTGATGACTGCAAATCCAAATGGAGCCTGGAGTCTATCTCAGGGGACTCAGGGGTGTCAATCGCAGGGGACACCATGGACAGGATGTCAACCCATCACAGGACACAATCACTTACACACACACACACACCCATTCACACACTATGGACTACGGAATTCAGAGATACCAGTCAGCCTCTAACGCCTCTAAATGTCTTTTGACTAGATGAGGAAACTGGAGTGCATGAAGGAAACCCCGGAGGCACGGGGAAAAAAACCCCACACAGGGCAGATTCGGGAATCAAACCCCCAACCTACAATGCAAATTTTTAGAAACTTGTTATTTTCTACCAAATGTTAATGAGTCCATTTGTACTTTAAGAAATCAAATCATTACCCAGCTGCTTATTCCAAATCCAATGCATTTCAAATCCTCAAGTTGCATGCGTAAAGATCACACATTTTAAGGTGTGTCTAATCTATATGAAGTCTGTTTGAAGCTTTTGGGATTCTGCCAGTGGCAGGTGTGTTCATAGCCAGGAGTATCAACAAGGGATGAAGGAAAGAGGACACGGCCAGATAAGACGTTATTCTATATTCACTGCCATTTTTAACATTTTACCTGAACAATTTCTCACCTCCCAACTCTCAGATCATAATAACCTGTGAGCTCTGGACTCAAAGCTGGACTCTGACTGACTAACCTCCCAAGTTATGAGACGTCCTGATTTGGTGACACCCATCTTTTGTGTACGACCCAGTGAAACCTGCACCACCTCTGTGTTGAGCATGGGCAGCCGGAGCGGGGTGGAGATGCCACTGCCCCACGTATACACCGATGACAAGGGCAGGGAGTGCATCATCTTGGTCGAAATTAAGCTTGACAACCCACCTGAGAAGCCAAAACAAAACATGCTTATATCTAAATAAAAAAGCACTGATAAATATAACAAAAGTTTCAATTTAAACATTTTTATTACACATATCTTAACAAATATTACCCTATAAAATAATGCCATAACTCCTAAATAATAAAGCCATGAAATCTAACCCCTTGTTCTGGTCCCAGTTACACGGCTGCCCGGTCTGCTGTGAGCGCCTGCCTGCATGGTGACCAGCGGCTTTTCAATTCTGTTGGGAACGTCTTATCCAGTGAGTATATTTATCGTTTTGAAAATGAGAGGTTGTTATGCAGGGAACTTTATTAAGCTGTCCAACCTGCGCATTCGGACATTGCCGATGTCGGTGTAGAGGTTCAGCAGGGGCCGGATGCAGATGGGATTGGCCATGATCTCGTTGAGCTGTGGACGTTTGGATGGGTCCAGGTTAAGCATGTTGAGGATGAGCTGTCGCAGTTCGGGGCTGTAGCGGTCCGAAATCGGGGCGAAAGTGCCGCTCATGATTTTCAGGACTAAGGCTGGTAAATTCTGAGAACAAAAAATAACTCCTCACCATCCAGGTTCAGGCAGAAGTTATGAAGTTTGAGACAAATCAGGTAAAAAAAAAATCTTTCTTACAGCTGCCTCAAAGGCTCTTTTGAGGCTGGCAAGTTCATAAAGGACACAACCCAGAGCCCAGATATCACTCTTCTGGTTGTATGGTTTTCCTTCACACAGTTCAGGAGAGATGTAACATGGGGTCCCAACCACCTGCCATTACATGCAAGAATGTTTGATTACAGCACAAATATCCTCAATGACTGAGAGGGAAAGTGGTCTATAGTAACACACATCACTTACAGTGTACGCCTTACTCTTGCTAACTAGTATTTTGGAGATCCCAAAGTCACCGATTTTCACTATCATCTGGTGCTTGTCCAGAAGAATGTTCTGGGTTTTAAGATCGCGATGAAGAATAAGTTTGTTGTGCACATGGTAGAGGGCCAGTAATATCTGCACAAAGAAATGCAGTATGGTGTCTTCATCCAGCAGGGAATTGCATCGCTTCTGAATGTAATCAGCAAGAGTTCCACCTAAAATATACATGACAAGTAATGACAAAGAACAGATCACAAAACTCTCTGAACAACATAAGATTAAGGCAATTACTGCTCATGATTCAGCCAGTGAATTTTGGGAAACATTTATGTAACACAAATGTGAAGAAATTGACTATTTTGGCTTAGTGACACAAGCTGCAGATTTATTTACAGCTGCTTGTTATTCAGACCAACTAATCTGGCTATGACACGATAACATTCATTTTACTCATCATGTTGATCCAAGTACCCATTTTTCTTTTCCAGAGGCCAAACTTTCTCTTCTTTTCAATGAGTTTAAAAAGTCTTATGTTATATTAAAATGTGTTTTGCCTGGTGCATATTCCATTGCGATCATGAGTGCCTTGTCCTCCAGGAAATTTTCATAATACTCGATTATGTTCGGATGGTTGAGTAACTTGAGAACTTGGCATTCATTTTGTGCGGCAAGACGCTCATCCCTGGTCATCTGCTCCACTGGGATTTCCTTCAGAATCACCAAAGCACCATCAGTTCGCCGACGGCAAAGGTGCACGATTCTGTCCCAAAGAGAAAGACAAGCAAATGTTCGAGGTGAAGATTAAAGTCTGGTCTGTTTAATCAGAGTCTGGTCTGGAATCAGATCATGTACTGCATTGAAGAGGTTGTGTATTTAATACATCAGTCAAACTCGTTCTTTACACACCCTAAACTCACCTGAACTTCAACCTTCCTTTCTAAAGAAGTCACAGAAGAATGAATTATTCTGCATGGAGTGATGACCAGGCTGAGTTTACACAATCCTCAAGCATGCACGTGATAACCTACATATTAATATCTAATAAAATAGACTAGAAAAAATCCAGGAATATGTTTTTAGGACAATTGTCCTAGAAAGTCAGGTTTGTGGATGAAAAAAGCCTGAGAGTTGTGTTTATGAGTTTATGTGCTGTGAGTAAGGCTCGCGCGCATCACTACACTAAAACTTTCAGCTCAAAATCAAAATAGCGTATTAAAAACATTTGCAAGCTCTCGAATGGACATTTTCACAATAGCGGATTTATTATCTGTGTATTACCCGAATGCTCCTCTCCCGACAACTTTGATCTTCTCGTACTTCTCCATCTTGGATGGATTCGGCCACAGTGCTGCTAGTCAGACCATCGCCTGCGCCCTCTCCCGTTTCTAAGCAACGCTTCCTGTATCCCTACGGCGCGCCAGAAAGGACAAATTGAACGTAAACGTGGCTGCGAAAACAAACAAAACAAAACAAAAACATTGGCACTCTGGAACAAACATTTCATCGTTATAGTTATTCAATACAATTATGGACCAAATAATTCCTTAAAAGCATATCATATTGATGCTAAATGTAAAAAACTCGAGGCGATATGATTTTAATAACTTTAATAAATTCTATTCTTTTTGGTTAGTTTAATAACTTCCTAATAAAGACTATTGAAAATTTATGAAATTAATGTGTGTGGGGAAAAAATACAATTCACTCTTTATACAAACATTAAGATATTTTGCAGTGAGAACCCAACACCATCCCTAAGTGAAAAATCTGACCAGTGACCACACAGGACTAGCTGGTCATTTCTACCAAATGCTCCATCTTATACAAGATTTCACTCTCTCACATTCAGGACCAGCTTTATCCTGGTCAAGGTTGCAAAGAATACAAGGAGACGTGAAGGAGGAAAACATCTTAATAGAATAGAATAGAATAGAATAGAATAGAATAGAATAGAATAGAATAGAATAGAATAGAATAGAATAGAATAGAATAGAATAAAACTTTATTGTCATTGCTCATAAGAAGTACAACAAAACTGTGGGTGCTCTTCTTAAACACAGTGCACTGAAATAAAATACCATGAAAAGCATAGCAGATAGTATATAAAATAAGAAATAAATAGTTAAATTAATAAACAATTTAAAGAAATACAAAAAGACTTTAACTGTACAGGTGAAAAAAACTGTTCCTGTTAATGGGATGTTTAATGGGATGTTAGTGTATGACAGGACACTGTGTACTCGCACTCATATTCACACATAGGGCAATTTATCTGAGCCTGTTCTCCTCCTGGCTGAGGAAACCCATGTGGACACTGGAGTAACATGTACAGACAGTACCCCTCAGTATCTCAGGATCAAACTGTGAGGCAGCAATGCTACCCCCTGTGGCACTGCACCACCTAGACAAATCTATCACATATACTAAATTTCATCCAGTAATACAGAAGCTGCATAATAACCCATGTCATGGTAGTGCCTGGATGGATGGATTTGAGTGGATTTGGGTGGTGCCTAAATCTCTGACTGGATAATGTTGTCTTAGCCTGTTGGACCATGTTGGATTTTTAAGCAGGGATATGTTACACTCACTACAGTCCAATACAGTATATCCCTATAGCTGAGTCAACTGATAAGTCTTGGTTGTGTATAGTGGGGTGTTGATTTGAGAGAGCTACAAAAATATTGCACTAATAAACCTTTTTTTAGTATTTATGCTCTTTTATCAGAAAACGGCTATGCCCTTTTTACCTGGGGAGAAGACCAAAATACACACAGGTTCCAGGTCTCACAACAAGGACCAAGAGACATTGATACTTGAATAAAAAAATATGTAAATCTTTATTACACAATGAAATGATTCAAGATAATCCAAAACAGTAAAGTAAACATAAAAAAGAATCCAACATAGACAGAAAAAAATGAAGAAACCCACTACGGTGGTGTAATGCAACTTGGTGGAAAGGCACTCAAATAAGCAGATCTGGGGCTTAGCAGTAGAGAGGCAGGTTAGACACAGGGCTGCAATAATGCCCGTAAGACTAAGCACTCACACACACTCCGGGGCGGGGTGGTGATTTGAGAGAGACACACTCAAATCGCCACTAATAAACAGATTTGATGCTCTTATAGCAGATAACCACTACACCACCCGGGATTGGTCACCCAGGAAAAGACACACAGGCTGAGAGTCTGTATAGGAACATAAACATAATCAAACATAATTCCACATTAATTCTGTATAGACTAGAGTGAATTGTCACAGTGAATAAATATGTTTGCAACAAAGCATATCACATTAATTAGGGAGACATAAAAACACATAAGCAGTAAGGAATGAAACAGGTGGAGGTTTTCAGTGATACTGCTCCACCGCATGCTTTAGTTCTTTGGAGCGCTCGGTTTCAGTGAGAACAACAGCTCTGTGCATTCCTTGCTGATGACTGAGCTGTAAAGCCAACACACAACACAGGGGAAATATGCAACCGGACAGTCTTCGAGTGTAAAAGTTCATACAAACATGATTAACACTGACGGCAAATATCACTGCTTCTATTATTCTGAGATTCTAATTCAGCTTATTATATAAATGATTGGCTCTACTAATCACTATCATTTAAATATTCTAATTAGTATGTAGACTATAGATCAGTCATCCCTTATTGCTTGAGATTGCTTGGGAAATGCTATGTATGCAAACCTCAGAGGCTTAGCACATTCCTCCTCAATGAGCAGTTTTTTGTTAACTAAAGTATGTAAACTAAAGTATTAAACTTAATTAATCTTAATGGATGCTGTGATTTGCTATTAAGTACTGTGTGAACGTCCATGTTTTTTGCCATATAGTATACTAGAAGGGAAATTATTCGTAATCACACTGTCCAGTGTCACCCAGATGAGGATGGCTTCCCTTTTGAGTCTGGTTCCTCTGAAGGTTTCTCCCTCATGCCGTCTCAGGGAGTTTTTCCTTATCACTGTCACCTGACTTGCTTATTAGAGACAAATATTTAAATGTAAAATTTATGCTCTTAATATAGATATTTCTGTAAAGCTACTTAGTGACAAAGTCCATTGTTAAAAGCTGAGTTGATGAGCTTGAACTGAGGGCATGAAGCCTTTATTACCTCCACACATACATTATGGCACAGTGGAATTCCCTTTTTCACATATCCCAGATAAGGAAGTGGGGGTCAGGGGCAGCTATGATACAGCGTCCCTGGAGCAGAGAGGGTTAAGGGCCTTACTCAGTTACCCAACAGTGGAGCTTGAACCCTGGTCCTCTGATTAACAACCCAGAGCCTTAACCACTTGAGCCACCACTGCACCATTGCTGTAGATTATTACAAGGAACCTGGGTCTGAAACATTACAGTGTGCTTTTACACACAACATACTGAACACAGCAGATTTGATTTGTTTAGACTCGACTGAGATATCTGCACAACTGTAGAGCAGTGGTTGTAGGCAATAGCACTTTAACCAGTGACTCACAATTACACACACACACACACACAATTGCTTGAGCCATTAATGAGTGTGTTTGTTCGTGGGAAGTAGCACAGTGAGAGAATCTCTATTATTCTATCTGTCTGTATCAGATAACACGAGCTGTTGGTTATTGAAACCCCATTTCAGAGCGCAATCCTCTCATTTATTTTTATAATTAGTGCATGCAGTGGTTAGGCTAAATACATTAGTGTCCATCTGTGAATGAGTGTGTAAGGCATTAATCAAAGTGATGCAGGTCTGGAGGATGTAAGGATGTGAGATATCTTTCACACATTCCAGTGCTCTAATCACACAACGTTTCCCTGCGTTCAGATGAATGAAGTCCAACTCAGTGACAGGCTTTCTCAGACACTGAGGCCCACATTGACCACAACTGATTAAGAGCTGTTAGTTCTTGGCAGCCTTGAGGTCATTCTAGGTTTTTTTTTATGAGAGAGAGAGAGAGAGAGAGAGAGAGAGAGAGAGATGATTCAACTAATTAAGGCATAAAGACCAGAGACTTTCTGAGGTTACAGTATGGAGGTAAAGGTTAGAGTCCACTGAGGCCACTATAGACCCTATAGCTATGCCTTTAATCCCCCTTACTTGTGCCCGGATAAATCACTTAAAGTTTTCAGACAAGGACACTCATAGAGTTTTCCCTTGCCCCTTTGGGTTCATTTAATTAACCCACACATGCTCAGATGTTATCTGAATTATACCAAAAGGAGTATAGGAGTTTTACAGATCAGTCTTTAAACCGAAAAAGAAATAAAAAAAATCGAAGAAAAAGAAATTCATAAAATAAGAAAATAAATAAAACCCTGTGTAATGCTGACTGTTAGTTATAAGAGTATATGATTTTCAGCTGAGAGATTTTTTTGTACTTCCTGTCTAAACTGAACTGACTTCCTGGCTATATGGCAAATATGCTGTTCATTAAGGAAGTGATTCAAACACACTTTGTTCACTTTCTGATTAACAGCCATTAATAACCTAATTAGAGAAAAGGGCAATGCATCCTGGTGTGTGTTTGTGCTGCCCTCTTGTGCATATTTTCATTCCCATTCATAATATTCAGCTCCAGACCATGGATTCATTCAAACTGAGTCCTGTGATTTGTGATTTATTCTTCTCTAACCACATTTTGAAAACTTCAGACAAGTATGAAAAATTGCTATATGGAAGTTTGATAAAGGCTATGGTGCAATATTATGTGTGTACAGTATGTTACCTGCCAAATCCCACCCTCTTATCATACGACAGCTGACAGATTACTGTCCAGTGTGCTTCCTCTGAGACAAGTTACAGCACGTTCTTGACACTACTGCTTCTGCTGTATCACAGAGCAGAGGGCACAGATCTAAAGTATAGAGACTATAATGAGTATATAGAGTGTAGTGCACTGGTCAAGTTGTGATCTTTCTTGGAGAGCCTGTGCCATTACCTAGATGGCCCTGATAGCTCCAGATCTAGATTGCAGTGACTGACATATGGCAGGATCTGGAGCTTTGGAGCTTCTGAGTTTTTCCAGCTAAACTGATGAACTCTCTCTAGATGTTAACTCTATGTCAGTGTAAATCACTTGAAGAAAAGCATTATCCTCTTCCATATACATGAGCTGACCGATAGCTCCAACTAGCTAGGATACTACTTTTATTTCTTTAATTGGAATTAATTTTATATAGCACTTATAACAAGTAGCTTTACAGAAATCTGGATATAGATGAGACTGCTGCCCTATTAATAATAATAATAATAATAATAATAATGTTATTTATTTATCTATTTATTTATTTAATTAATTATTTTGTAATATTTTAAAAACTTTTTTAAAGGCTGGTTGTTCTTGCTGAGGCTGTGCTCAGTGTTTGGCTACTGCTTGTTCATCATGCATGACGTATGACTAGTCTCATCACCCTTCCCCCACTGAAAGGGAGTGGGGACTCAGGGTGGGGGTGGTGTGTGTGTGTGTGTGTGTGTGTGTGTGTGTGAGGGGATAGTGGTTCTTTCTGACACACACCCGACACTCATACATAGACACACTTGCTATCTCTCTCTCTCTCTCTCTCTCTCTCTCTCTCTCTCTCTCTCTCAGAAAGTGGGTGTTGGATTTAAATGACAGAATGTGTTTGTTAGAGACCGTTTCTGCAGCACCTCATTGGAATTCCAGTGACAGCAGCAAATAAATGGTGAACTGCGTATCTCGTGACAATGCCTGCAATTTGTCCATGACACATAAACAACACATTGTTGGATGGAAACAATCAGCCATTTTGTCTGGCCGTTTCAGTGCTTTGAAAAAAAAAGTGATGGCTTGTGGCTCAAACATCCCTGTTATGATTTCATGAAATAATGCGACGTAGCTCCTCCTTGGTTCCTGGCCATTTTTTGAGCTTACACCCCTCCCTTTTCCCTTCTCTTGTCTTCTCCTTTCTCTTCTCCACTCCCCCTCTTTTTCCATCACCCCTCTCACACCATTCAGCCTGCAGGAGCTGCAGCAGCAGTCTTCTCGACACGAGGGAGGGGAATAATGCACAGAATTAAGACTCTCTCTGCCTCCGGGAGCTGAGAAATGCAAGACAATGTGTGAAGGCTAATAAGGAATACAAAGAGGACCAAGAAAGACCAAACAGTGAAGGGATAGCCTTAGGAAGCCCAGAGCACACCACAGGGGACCTTACAAAGAAAGGCGGGAGACGATGGACGGAATGTTGTTGATGGTGGACCAGAACCCTGTTCTCTCAGTGTTGCTGTTCTCTCTCATGTTCAGGGTGGTCCATCATCTCCTAAGGAAGCTTCCTCTGCCTAAAGTAGTAGAGCACGATGAGCTTCGCTCCTGGAAGTGGAGAAACCTCAGCGTGTCTCTGGTCCATTCACTGCTCACCGGCCCATGGGCCATCACCTGGTAAGCCACACTGATTCTGCTCATGTAGAATTCATTTAAACGATGGTGTGGAAATGCTAATGTGTGTGTGTGTGTGTGTGTTTGAAAATGTGAGATGGATAAGGTGTACTTCCACTGATAACACAGGGATTGAGTTTTATTTCCTTGACAAGAAAAGTATAAAAGATTTATTTCGATGTATTGGTGATATATTAGCATGTACGCTCTCTTAGAAAAAAACTGTTAAAGGGTTTAGACTCCTCAAAGCATTCTACTTGGAGTCTAGCATTCTCTGATCGAGCAACTAGGGCCCTACATCAAATCTTTAAGCATTCTATATTTTTATGTGTAATGTATGTATGAAACTCTTTGAGAATAAAGAAATAGAAATCTAAAGCCTAGGAAGATCGCAGGGAGATCTGGAACCAAAAGGTCAGCTTACTGTAATCGATAGTTTATTGTCCTGGTTTGTTTTTTTGTTTGTTTTACTTAACAAAATAAAAAGCGTCAGTGTGTTAAGAATCATTATGCGGTGGAAATATTTTTATTTAATATTTTTTAACATTCTGCAAATTACCACATATTTTAGATGTAATATTTTATTTATTATTTTTTTTGCAATTTATATATATTTTCCCCCCAATGTCCACTCATTCCCATCCTGGTTAAAGTGAAGAGAGGAAAAAAACAATGGATGTGAGATGGACATTCACTCTGAACGGGACATCAGTAAATCACAGGGTACCAAGTGCACACACAGTTATTCATTCATATCTAGGCATAATTTAGTCACCTATCTGTCTACCTGTGTGTTTTTCTTTTGGGATGTAGGAGGAAGCCCCACAAGGAGGTTTTCTTCCTGACTAACATGCAAGCAAACAGTAACCTGAGCTCAGATTCTAATGACAGTGTTGTTACAGGAAAATAATCTATACCGGGGTGGTGTCATGCTCTTTTCATCCTGATCATTGTAGGTTTTCCTACAGCAAGTGTGTTATTACTTTAACAGCCAAGGAGTGTATCAGGGTTCAACTTCAACTGTGCGAAGTCCTCCATCCTGAAGACCTCCCTGGGATGGAAAACTTAAAAGACTGTTACAAAGCTCCTTTTATAAATCTTAAATAAGGAATTCTGCTTGTGGAATTTTAGACAAAAATTCAGTTCATCCGGAGCGTCTGTTATATAAGTCCTCTTGTAAGCTGTTACTATAGAAACAGGAATTTGTTAGAAGGAGTGTATTAATGTAAACCTGTGATTTGCCATGTGGTGGCTACTAAAGAAAATCTCATGACAGCTCTGTGATATAAAAAAAAATGAAGATTAATTGTTCACGTGGAAGGAATTTATCTGTAATTACTTTATCACTCTGCAGTGTGAGCCTATGGCCAGAGATGCTGAGTAACATGCATTCTTTCTCCACACCAGTCTGCTACATGCTCGTGAGTGTTTCAGCAGGTCAGTAACAAGGTCATATCCACTTCAGCTTGTTTAGGAAACACAGTCATATTCTCCTGGATTGTGAACTGATTACTCTCCATTAACAATGCCTTTAACTTTCTATGGAATGAACCTGCATGTATTGCAAATACTGAGCAATGAGATTTTTTATCTAAAGATATAAGACTTTATGGATGAATATAAATTAATTTCAGCAATACTTTCTAGTCTTGATTAATCTCACATGGTTTATTTCAATGCCGCACATGTGCAGATGCATAAAATATATCCATCTTTATATATAGAAATATATATTACGGAATAGAAAGCATGATTTGTACTGACACAGGAACACTGTTATGCAAAACATAACCCTGAACTAATCCTGGGTTTTTACTGCCACAGGTTATTTTGTGCAAGATGCTGGTGACATCATATTTTCAGGACATGCCCTAGGATCATGGGAGTTCCTGCTCCATCACTTCTTGGTAAGTTTGTGCAACACAGAACAATGAAAAATATGCAACATGGTGTAGCAATGACCGTGCTTTATCATGAGGACGCAGATGTTCTCTGTGTATCGCCTTCACAAAAAAAGGAGCATTAGGACACTATAGTAAGTTAACCAGTAGTAAGTTTAGCATCGTATTATTTTATGGATGGGTTTTAACATTGCCTGAGGAGGCAAGCACCACTGACTATAGACTACTATACACCTTACCTTTATTACCTTTATTATTTATAACTTTATTCACTATATTTGTGGTGCACAGTAACATTCACAATGAAAATAAGGGCTTGGATAAAATGCTAGGGTTCCCAGGACAAGGCATGGCACTGTGTGTGAAAGTCTGGGTTAGTTATGTAACATGAGTGAGAAACATCTAGTCAATCTACCTATGTCATGACAATACTAAAATATTTTTTAATTTTACTTGCTAAGCTGAATGCTGGTTTATATTTAGTCTGTAAAGTTTATACCAGGGGCTTCCAATCATATCCTGAAAGGGCCAGTGCAGGTTTCTAATCAAGCAGGAGCCATGCCTTGTTCCACCTGTTTAATCAGCTGATTTTTGCTCTCGATAGACTCAGTTGTGGCTTCTGCTTAGTTTGAATAAAAAAACCTCTACCCATCCTTTCCCAATGACCAGTGGGTTTATATTAAAAAGCAAACAAGAAACAACAGTGTATAGACTTTTATGCTATTTAAACCTTTAAACTCTGCCCAGGTAGACTCACAGAACACCCCACTAACTATGTTGCTATTAGTTTCACTGTAGATCCTGAATACCTGAATAATATGCTTAAAAATTAATAACTGATTAATAACCCAAAGCTTTAACTTAACATTGTGGTGATCAGACTGGGGCACACTAATGGAAGTAGAGCTCTTTATTAATCAATGTGGAATGTGCACTTATAGTAGACTTTATAAAGATTGCTGAGCCGGCAGAATTCAACAAGGCAATCTAACACACACACACAGACACACACACACACACACACACACAAATAATGCAAAAACAAAAAAAAGCTTGCAGATTCCAGAAGACGTAATAACACAATAACCCTGAGGCATCGAATGCATTATGCATTATGTTTGTGCATAATGCTCCAACAAATCACAAGCCACACCCTCATAATTACGATGCTATTACCCCTACATAGGGCAAAAACATCCTTAATTGCATCCATGAATTCCTTCCTGTATCTGCTACCCCCAGGTGTTGTGGTGCTTCCTGTACAATCTGTACAACCAGCGCTATGTGGCTGGAGCAGCGGTTGCCCTCCTGGTAGAAGTCAACAGCATGACCCTCCATGCACGCTTGCTGCTGAAACTGGCAGGAGCTCAAGGGTCCCGTCTCTACAACGCCAACAAGTACTTCAACCTCTTCACCTACGTCACCTTCCGCCTCGGTACCCAGTTTTACATAACCTATTACATCATCATCAACTTCTCTGTGCTGCAACATGGCAGCTACTTCCTGCTCACCGTGCTCCTCATGGACACCATGATCCTCATCTACTTCTACCGATTGCTCAGGGCTGACTTTTGGCCCAGAGGGAAGGGCCACATCATACAGAATGGTGCTCACCGAAGCTCCTCTCAGCTCTTCGATGACTGATCAGACATTGGAAGGTGAATAAAAACCTGAGTGTCTGTTTCATTACCCTCAGTACCCTCAAGACTGTGTTTCTGCCTGGTCATTTCAGTGTCTTGTATTTGGGTTGTATCCTGATAAGTGTCACATTATTTGTACTTGTAGTTAAAACATCTGGACATGCATTAGCAAAGCTGAAACATGATTTCAGTATTACACATTAACAGACTATGAATTAATCATTGTGTTCTGCATCCAGCGCTATTCTTTTTTTTAGCATTTCAGTTTTTCCCGCCATCAAAAATCAAAACGTCTACCTTCTGTTTTTAATCTCTTTCAAACATCTGGCTTGGTGAGATGGATATATTTACACTTATGTGTGGCTAAAAAGTTTCATACATCCTTTTTGAAGTGGTTTGAGCAATTAGATTTTAAATCTATTTTAAATGAATTCTGGGTGAAATCACATGTACTTTTATGTAGATAATCCCTATCCAGATATAATCCTTATATTCAAGACGCATGAAACAACCAAGTGTTATAAGAGTCTTAACTGAATGGTTTTGTCTAGCTCAGTTCACTGGGATATGTGTTTTACCCTGAAACTCTGTGACTGCCTCTCTCTGCCTTCTCTCAAGAGCTCCTCAAGAATCTCACTGCCTCCTGTGTCTGTGCAATGGTGATTAATGTCTAATGGGATGTGGGTAAGCTGTGTGGCCTTCACTGTCAGACCTTGTGGGCCGACTTCGTGGTCGTAAACAAAACAAGCAATAATGTAGCATCGAGTGGCAGACGGTTTTAAAGCATCTCGTTATACCATGGATAACGTTCACCTTTTTTGTAATTCATATTTACAGTCACAACAGTACACGTGTCTACTAATCTCCAGACTGGAAATCTAAATTGTTATTTTATTACATTGGGTGTGCTTGAAAAATGTATTTCATATAGAAAAAGCGACATATGAAAAGTCCTAGATTTTTTAACTTCTGAACTTTTAACGTTTATCAATCACATAACACTGCAAATTAATTCACTAGGGAATTGTAGGTTACGTAAAAATCCGGGTGAATGAAAATGTAGTTTATGCCAGAGAGAGAACCTGTGCTTTATTGCTATAACTGAACAGCTAGACAGAGCTAGACAGCTAATAGGTAGACCAAACACCAATACTAGCTAGGTGTCCATGGGCCATTTGTGAATGCTACCAGTTTAACTAACATGCTGATGGTCCTCAGATAACAAAGTCCTGTCCTAAACAATGTTTTCCTTATTTTCAAGTATTAAAAGCACTTAGGCTGTATATTCAGGAGAACTGCAAAGTATTACAAACTGAAGGAATAATGCATTGGTGCTTTATGTTGCAGGTCTGTTTTTTTTGCATGTATAAAAGCACAAAAAGATGATTTTGCAAGAATATATCATAAATCAACACCTGTACATATACCTTACTCATCTCTTACCATATGTATTGTGGCTTGAGGAAGTATTTCTTCCAGGTTATGGGGGGTCTGTGAATTTATTAAGTCACCATTTGAAGATTTGCATCGAGAAGTTCTTCTTTTGCATCCTGCAGGTCGGAACTGTGACTTAAACGTAAAGGGTTCGAGTCAAATGTGCCTTATGATGAGTGAAGACTTTGAACAGGCCTTTAGACTTTAAACTGCGAGTGAACCAGTCATTATTTATTGTGTTTGCATAAAATGATTGTGAATAAACTTGTGCTAAAATAATTTCAGACTCATTTCTTTGTATAGAAGGGTGGAAACTGCACATAACGCTCACAGGTGAGTAACTGATACAGAACATGACAACAACAACAACAACAATGCAGTTCACATTGATTCAGGTAGTTTTACAGTATGGCTGTAATGGAACAGGTCTGCAAGTAAGAATTAATTCATGAACTGTTTTATGTGAATGTTTTTTTCTATGAGATTGTCTATTGCTCTGCACTCAGTGAAATGTAATGTAATGTATTTGTATAACATTTCATTGTATAGCTGTTCTTCCACAATGGATCTGGAAAATGGAGGACTGAAATACAATTAGAGCTCACAAAATATTTTTACTTGCCAACTCTCTCTCTGTCTCTCTCTGTCTCTGTCTCTCTTTATCTGTCTCTCTCTCACACACACACACATATACACACACACACATATAAACACTAACATGAATGCATGTAACTACTCATTCATGTATTAATCCAGCGGTTATTTCAGCCAATCAGCAGCATAATGCACAGATACAGCTTCAGTTATGTTCACATGAAACATCATGATGTTTAAATAAATATATCAATGTTATCTCTGATAATCTGATTGATTATGGCCTGGTTGTCAGTGCCAGATGGGCTAGTCTGAGTGTTTCAGAAACTGCTGATCTCCTGGGATTTTCACATGTGCCAGTCTCTAGAGTTTACATGGAGACGTGTGAAAAACTAAAACCCTCCACTGAGCAGCAGTTTATTCAGGCAGAAATGCAGAATGCAATGAAAAACATTTTTTTACATGGACACAAAATGTCACATCCATTTGTGGGTTAAAGAAGTTTCACAATATTATAACCCTTTTTGTTAAAACAAACAAACAAACAAACAAACAAACAAATAAATAAATCTTATACCCTGTGCCACAGGTTCCCATCTTGTACTTTAGGATCAGAGGGTTCTCTGTGATCAGTGTGTTCTCTGGTTTCAATGGGTTCTCTGGTTTCAGTGTGTTCTCTTGGATTAGTGTGTTCTCTGGTTTCAGTGTGTTCTCTTGGATTAGTGTGTTCTCTGGGTTCAGTGTGTTCTCTTGGATTAGTGTGTTCTCTGGGTTCTGTGTGTTCTCTTGGATTAGTGTGTTCTCTGGGTTCTGTGTGTTCTCTTGGATTAGTGTGTTCTCTGGGTTCAGTGTGTTCTCTTGGATTAGTGTGTTCTCTGGGTTCAGTGTGTTCTCTTGGATTAGTGTGTTCTCTGGGTTCAGTGTGTTCTCTTGGATTAGTGTGTTCTCTGGGTTCTGTGTGTTCTCTTGGATTAGTGTGTTCTCTGGGTTCTGTGTGTTCTCTTGGATTAGTGTGTTCTCTGGTTTTAGTGTGTTCTCTGGTTTCAATGGGTTCTCTGGGTTCAGTGTGTTCTCTGGTTTCAGTGTGTTCTCTTGGATTAGTGTGTTCTCTGGTTTTAGTGTGTTCTCTTGGATTAGTGTGTTCTCTGGTTTCAATGGGTTCTCTGGGTTCAGTGTGTTCTCTGGTTTTAGTGTGTTCTCTGGTTTCAGTGTGTTCTCTTGGATTAGTGTGTTCTCTGGGTTCAGTGTGTTCTCTTGGATTAGTGTGTTCTCTGGGTTCTGTGTGTTCTCTTGGATTAGTGTGTTCTCTGGTTTTAGTGTGTTCTCTGGTTTCAATGGGTTCTCTTGGATTAGTGTGTTCTCTGGTTTTAGTGTGTTCTCTTGGATTAGTGTGTTCTCTGGTTTCAATGGGTTCTCTGGGTTCAGTGTGTTCTCTGGTTTCAGTGTGTTCTCTTGGATTAGTGTGTTCTCTGGTTTTAGTGTGTTCTCTTGGATTAGTGTGTTCTCTGGTTTCAATGGGTTCTCTGGGTTCAGTGTGTTCTCTGGTTTTAGTGTGTTCTCTGGTTTCAGTGTGTTCTCTTGGATTAGTGTGTTCTCTTGGATTAGTGTGTTCTCTGGGTTCTGTGTGTTCTCTTGGATTAGTGTGTTCTCTGGTTTCAGCAGGTTCTCTGGTTTCAATGGGTTCTCTGGGTTTCAGTGTGTTCTCTTGGATTAGTGTGTTCTCTTGGATTAGTGTGTTCTCTGGGTTCTGTGTGTTCTCTTGGATTAGTGTGTTCTCTGGTTTCAGCGGGTTCTCTGGTTTCAATGGGTTCTCTGGGTTTCAGTGTGTTCTCTTGGATTAGTGTGTTCTCTGGTTTCAATGGGTTCTCTGGGTTTCAGTGTGTTCTCTTGGATTAGTGTGTTCTCTGGTTTCAATGGGTTCTCTGGGTTCAGTGTGTTCTCTTGGATTAGTGTGTTCTCTGGTTTCAATGGGTTCTCTGGGTTCAGTGTGTTCTCTGGTTTCAGTGTGTTCTCTTGGATTAGTGTGTTCTCTGGTTTCAATGGGTTCTCTGGGTTCAGTGTGTTCTCTGGTTTCAGTGTGTTCTCTTGGATTAGTGTGTTCTCTGGTTTTAGTGTGTTCTCTTGGATTAGTGTGTTCTCTGGTTTCAATGGGTTCTCTGGGTTTCAGTGTGTTCTCTTGGATTAGTGTGTTCTCTGGTTTCAATGGGTTCTCTGGGTTCAGTGTGTTCTCTTGGATTAGTGTGTTCTCTGGTTTCAATGGGTTCTCTGGGTTCAGTGTGTTCTCTGGTTTCAGTGTGTTCTCTTGGATTAGTGTGTTCTCTGGTTTCAATGGGTTCTCTGTGTTCAGTGTGTTCTCCGGTTTCAGTGTGTTCTCTTGGATTAGTGTGTTCTCTGGTTTCAGTGTGTTCTCTTGGATTAGTGTGTTCTCTGGGTTCAGTGTGTTCTCTTGGATTAGTGTGTTCTCTTGGATTAGTGTGTTCTCTGGGTTCTGTGTGTTCTCTTGGATTAGTGTGTTCTCTGGTTTCAGCGGGTTCTCTGGTTTCAATGGGTTCTCTGGGTTTCAGTGTGTTCTCTTGGATTAGTGTGTTCTCTGGTTTCAATGGGTTCTCTGGGTTCAGTGTGTTCTCTTGGATTAGTGTGTTCTCTGGTTTCAATGGGTTCTCTGGGTTCAGTGTGTTCTCTGGTTTCAGTGTGTTCTCTTGGATTAGTGTGTTCTCTGGTTTCAATGGGTTCTCTGGGTTTCAGTGTGTTCTCTTGGATTAGTGTGTTCTCTGGTTTCAATGGGTTCTCTGGGTTCAGTGTGTTCTCTGGTTTCAGTGTGTTCTCTTGGATTAGTGTGTTCTCTGGTTTTAGTGTGTTCTCTGGTTTTAGTGGGTTCTCTGGGTTCAGTGGGTTCTCTGGTTTAGGGGGATCTCTATGATTCCGTCACTGGTAGTGTGCCTGTTTTTAACGAGCACTAGAGGGCAGCAGAGAGCATCATCCTGCTGATTTTTTTCTTTTTCTTTTGGGAAGACAGAAGGATGGTCGGGAAAAGACGCTAGGAATGAATCTTCATGCCTTAATCGGATACTTCCGTAGCCTCACCAAACGTTCTCGTGTTAACGGAGCGACCAAACACACGGACTAACCAGGACTAAAGTGAATTAAAACACAACTGTTTCCGACAGCGACGCTTTTATAAAGAGCAAGAGAAATCACATCTGTGCTGAGGTAAGTGCAGGAGACTGTGTCCCAAACCGCAAACTTACTGCGATACTACGTAGTGTACTACATAGTGTACTACATAGTGTACTACATAGTGTACTACATATTGTACACTGCAAATGAACGAAAAAAAGAGTATACTATTTAGTGCAGTAGTCACCGGGTTGGAATTTTCCATCTGAGATTTTGAAATGTACAAATTAGAGTCTGCTTTGTTAGCAAGTAGTTTAGCACTGCACTCTTTAAGACTGGAGTAAGTTGGGAGAAACGTTATACTTTGGTTAAAAATCCACATAAAGACTTTTACATCGTCATTTTAAATCCCCCCCCCTTTTTCTAAAAACATTGCCTGACCCAAACCTTTAAATACTCTTACTGTTAAACGTGAGGTAAACTTTTAAACAGGGTTCAATAAAAGTAAGAAACATATATAGTAGTTTGGATGTACATGATCCGGTTCTTTGTCTACAGATTTTTCTAGGATTAGCATGGGAGATTAGTGAGACATCATCTTTGCCAGGGTTTTTTTTTTTTTTTTGCTGAATCAGCAGAATCGCTGAACTGCCCTACAGCAGGCCTGATCCTGGACACATGACGGTATGATAACCGGTTTCCTCGATATCACTGTAAACGCTGCAGCTCGGTAACTGGTTCAGATTTCACATTGCCCAAGAATTAGCTCAGTTTGGATTAACCAGAAGTGGTAAAAGTACCTACTTCTTTTAATTAAAAGCGTGATTACTATATCAAAATAGCTGCTCCAGTAGAATTGGATGTAGACCTTTAAAGATTCACAAAGGAAAAAGACAACTTTAGTCACACAGTGATGGCAGTTAATGATGGGAACCTTTCACAAACTAATTTCTCAAACGTATGTTAGCTGGCATGATTTATTTATATAATATATAAATATAATTTATATATAATTATATAATTTAACATTTATTATAGATATACTGAGTTCTGTAATGAGAATGAGTTTTCAGTTTGTTTTTCTCCGATTCCACGGTGTAAACTAAATAGCGTAAACACAGAGACCTTATGTAAGGTGTGAAAGCTCATAAAGAACAGCAGGAAATATTCATCCCGCTTGATCCGAGGTGTGTGTCCTGTCCTCACCCTGGTGTTTCTCTCACAGGGTTTCCATCATGAGTGTCCTGCCTCCTGTGCGCAACGACCGCATCATTAGCCAGCTTCCTAAGGTAATACATCACTCATCACAACAAACCCAGCTCTATGTCACATGGCTGGATCACTTAGCTGTTTATTCACTACATGTCACGGCTCAGTAACCACGCCTTCATATAGTTATGAGGGAAGCGGTTTGGGTGAAGGTCTCTTGGGGGGCGGGGGGTGTTTTAAAAGTGTTGTTAGAGTATCTTAAAGTACGCATATTCAGTGGTGGTTTATAATGCTTATTGTTGTTTAGTAATGTTTTAGCACACAATACAGTCTTTATATAGAATGTACCAAGAAATAAAACTAGCTTGTATAAAATGTCAGAGAAGTACATGTTTGCTGAAAAACAGGACATTAGGCAGAAGTACTTCATCAGCTGTATAAACAAAGTGAAGAAGCTGTGTCCCCTGAGCACAGTTTTATGTTGTTTCTGTACTGGGATCTTTTCTGTCTGCCTTTAATGCCAGTTTAGCCTTCTAAAAAGCAGAGATTGGTCCTGATATTATCTTAGTCTTATTTTTTACTCCCTGTCTTATTTAACATGACCAAGTATCTATCTCATTTTCTCTAGTGTTTCAGTAAAGGGGCTGCATTACACACAGAAAATGGATTTAATACCAAAGTGAAGACTGCTTGTCAGGAGCAGAGAACTGGCACAGTGGGGTGAGTCTACAGCTCTGATGCCTGTTTAAATGCTTCTCAGTCCCACTGTTTCTAAATCCCGGTGTTTCTGAATCCTGTTGTTTCCATATCCCGGTGTTTCTGAATCCTGGTGTTTCTAATTCCCAGTGTTCCTGAATCCCAGTGTTTCTGAACCTTGTTTTTTTACATATCCCGGTGTTTCCACTGTTTCTGAATCCCGGTGTTCCTGATTCCCATTGTTTCTGAATCCTGTTTTTTTTTTCCCTTACCCCGGTATTGCCATATCCCAGTGTATTCTAATTTCTGGTGTTTCTGAATTCCAGTATTCCCGAACCCCACTGTTTCTGAATCCTAGTTCCTGTGTTATTTTGCTCTAAGATACTTTGTTCACAACAACAGCAAATTATGAACTTTTTCACTACACTAAAAACAATCTCTCTTTCTCTCTCTCTCTTTCACACCAGGTTTAAAATCTCCAAAGTTATTGTAGTGGGAGACTTGGCTGTAGGAAAGACATGTCTGATTAATCGGTAAGCTTTATTTTTCTTATGTTAAAAAAAAGTAGGAAGAAACCACTGTTTAATGTTCACTAAGAACGTCACTACACACATGTTAAGGTTCATGTGATTGATTAACTGTTGTTAAGTTTTGACTCTTTTTTTTCCATCTGCTTTGCTAGATTTTGCAAAGATGTCTTTGACAAGAATTACAAAGCTACCATTGGTGTAGACTTTGAGATGGAGAGGTTCGAGGTGCTTGGAGTTCCGTTCAGTCTCCAGCTGTAAGTATTGAGCATCATGGAGCACCAACCTTACAAACCACTGAATAAATACCAGCTTGTTCTGTCTCGTTGTAGGTGGGACACTGCAGGGCAGGAAAGGTTCAAATGCATCGCTTCCACCTACTACAGAGGGGCTCAGGGTTAGTAATATTTACCACTTTACCACTTTATTAGGAATGTCTTTATGTTCATGTAGTTATGTGATCAATCACATGGCATCAGTTCAGTGCAAAACATAATGCAGGTACAGAGCTTTGAGCTTCTAGGAGTATTTTGATTTAAGTATCCCCCAAAATGCTGATCTCCTGTGAGTTTCATGCAACATATCTCTAGAACGGTGCAAAAAAACCCCAAAAACTTTGATGGAACACCTGGGCTTTTTCCAGGATAATGTGCACTAAGATTGTTGAAGAAGTGTTTGAGGAACTTGATGAGTTCAAGGTGTTGAACTGCCCTCTCAGTTCCTTATATTAGTCTATTCGATGTTTGGGATCTGTGGGAACTGCAGCTCCTCCATCTTGCAACTTACAGACCTTAAAGACTCTACTGCTAACATCTTGGGACCTTCAGCAAAGTAAGTGACTGGGAAAGCAGATCCTTGGATAGATAGGCCACCAGTAACTGAAAGCCAGCTTCGAAGCCCAACAGGATTTTATGACCAACAGAGGAAAACATGTACATCATAGATTTCGCAAACCTGTATGGGAGGGTGGCAAGAAGAAAGCCATTTCTCATTTAAAGAAAATCCATCTGGAATCCTGTTTGCGGTTCGCACCGATGGCATCCTGCAACAAACTGGCAGAATGGTTTGTGGTCAGATGCAACCAATGTAGAACATTCTGGAATATCAGTACGGTCCATTACCATAACAACACTACTCTGACTGTGAAGCTTGATGGTTGAAGCGTAAAGTTGGGGATATTTCCTGTCTGTACCGACTGAGGAACATGGCAAGATTGATTGGAGAGAGCCAGGTCTGCAAAATGATTAAAATGGTCGGAAATTGTGTTCCAGGACAATGACCTCAAGCACAAGGCCACAGTTAGGAAGAACATGGTTGTTCTGGGGTGTTCCAGAGTTTTATAGAGTGGCCCTGACCTAAATCCTATTGAAAATCTGTGGAATGACTTGAAGGTTGCTTTACATCAGAGAAAGCCCACTATCCTCTTCCAGCTTGAGGAGTTCTGCAAAGAAGAACTGGGGAAGATCTCCAAATCCAGCCAAACTACCCAAAAACCCTCTGGGGGTGTGTTAACGCCTTTACACTTGTTTGCATTAATCAGCGAGTCATCTGGCAGCATTGCAGTGCATCAAACCCTACAGGCCAAAAGCTTCAGTTAATATTCACAACAAACATCAGCATGGGGAACATCTCTGATCTCACTAACATGGTTGTTGATGCCAGACCAACTGGTATGAGTATTTCAGGAACTGCTGGTCTCTTTTTTATTTTTGTTTTTATTTTGCAAAAACAGTTTCAAGAGTTTACACAGAATGATGCCAAAAAGCCTCCAGTGAGCAGCAGTTTTGTGGACGGAAACACATTTTACGTGAGAGAGGTCAGAGGAGAACAGCCAGACTGGTTTGAGCTAACACAAACTCTACAAGGGGTAATGGACTTTGACCCGTTACAGATGGGAACACTTTCTTATGGAAATGAGTTACACCTGGGAACAAGTCAGAAAGACTTGGGAACACTTGCTAGGGTGAACTGGCTGACCCCCAGGTTCTTCCTATATGCTCCCTGGTAGCAGCTCATGTAGGACTCACCACACTGGGGCAGTGGACATACTGTAAAAGCAGCCCAGGAAAGAAAAACTGCTGCAGCAGCTGGATTCATTCTAATGCTCAGTGTCTAAAATGCCTTGAAACCAACGTATAACATCCTTAAAACAATAATTGAAACAATAAATTATTTCTGCATTGTGTGATCCATTTAAACTCAGCTCCATTTCATTTTTACATTCTGCTGTTTGCTAAATCACTAAGCTTGGTATTTTATGAAGGTTAATTGTAGTATTGTTGAATGTACTGTTCAATATACAGATGTATCGAACAATTTTCCCTTTCATTATTTTGAAAGTCCCTGATTGTCCATCATCCACTCACAATAATTAATACACCTTATAAAAACTACAGTCTGTGTAAAATGAGAAGCTTGTGCTGTAGAATATTGAGGTGCATCACATCACCCTGACACATGTTAAGTTTAAAATATTGTCTCGTGCCACTTGATATCTTTTGCTTGGTGAATATCTATAAAGAATACTGCTTTTCTGCCACTGGTATTGATACTCTATACACTTCATCTTTTTCAGCTGTAATAATTGTTTTTGATTTGACTGATGTGGCCTCGCTACAACATACCAGGTACAGCATCATTCATAAAGAACGTTCTTCTACAGACATAAAAATACACAAAATACACTGTGAAGTATTCTATATAATGTTTGTGGACACCTGACCATCACATCTATATGTGGTTTTTCCCCCAAACTGTTACCACAAAGTTGGAAGCACACAATTATCTATAGTGTCTCTGTGTGCTGGAGTATCACACTTTCCCTTCACTGGAACTAAGAAACCCAAATCTGTTCCAGCATGACTATGCCTCTGTGCACAAAGCAAGCTCCATAAAGACACAGTTTGCCGAATTCTTAAGTGTAGGAACTCAAGTGTCCCTCACAGAGCCCTGATGTGAACCTCACGTTAATGAACTGGAACACAAACTCAATCCCAGACTCCTTCACCCAACGTTGGTGTCTGATCTCACTGCTGCTCTTGTAGCTGAATGAACACGAATCATCTTAGGGTGTAATGGGGATGTATGGAGTGTGTTTGGTTGAGGTGTCCTCACACAATGTAGATAAACCTGCTTAGACAACATACCGTCTTCTGTTAAAGGCAATGGCTGGAGGATGCTATGAAAGAGAATGACCCCACCAGTGTGTTACTCTTCTTGGTAGGCACAAAGAAAGATCTGTCTGTGAGTGTTTCTTTTTCATATTGTAAAGTAGTGTAGTTTTTTTTAAATTTTATTTGTGCAACAGAATCCTTGTTTACCCCACTGTTGTGTGTCCCTGTAGTCCTCGGCACAGTATTCGCTTATTGAACAGGACGCCATTAAAGTGGCCCAGGAGATGAAGGCGGAGTACTGGGCTGTGTCTGCTTTGTCTGGTAAAACCTTGACTTTCTTACCCAAGTATGGTAGGATACTGGGGGGGATAAATGATTACACTATTTGTAATCTGACCTCATAGAAAAATTGGACTCGGTCAAAACTAAGAAAAATATGTAGACTGTGATGAGAGCAGAGAAATGAAGCACGTGTGCTGAAAGAACTGATGTGCACTAATAATCTTTTAGTTATGTTTCCTAGGCTTATGACTATATGATTCTTTTTGTATACAGTAGTCTAGGCACAGTATGCCTACCTGCTGCAGCATCACGTTAATGTGGTATTCATACAGGATATCCCATCACTCAACAAGTACAGGTTTGCTCATGTGTGGGGGAATATTAGTGACTTCCAATGAAATAAATAGCAGCCTGTATTAATAATGAGGTGATTGGTGTCTTTACTGCAGGCACTGATCTTAAGCATCAGTCACTGCAGCCATTATGACTTGTGTTATCAAGCTGCAGCTCCAGTGAGCCCTTAAACATGAATAACAGCTCATTTCTTACATTTGTTGAATTAGCCCAGTGAATCACCCTTTGTGGATTAGCTTAGCAACTCTCACATGGACTGATGTACCATGAAATGGATTAGGCACTCATCCAGTCATATGGGCAGTAGTTTTAGCAATGTTGCTTAGAAACCAGCTTGTAGCACAATCAGGGTTCCTGCTCTGTATATCAACATTTTAAGGTATATCACTTTTTCAAAAGAGTTATAGGATACCATTTATGCTGATATAGTTTGATGTAGTCTCTACTCAGACTGTATAAAACTATAAACTACTGTCCATCTGCACACACACCCGGCCCTGCCTTTCATTTCTCCTGTAGCATGGATGGAGACATAACACCGGCCCACACTGCTGAACAAGAAGAAAAACAATGGCTCCATTATCTGGAGATGGTAATCGATCAGATGAGTAACAAAACAGTGTCGGCTTGTAGAGAAGGCATTAAACAGGTTTCATCCAAAAGTGGAAGCACTTTCACTAATCTCTGCCTCCATTTACAACAGTTCCATAACCTGCAGTATGAAGAGTGTGTTCTCAGAGACAGATCTATTTTTATACAATACAGGCTAATTATTTAATATAAGTTTTCATCTACACTTTAATATACTGCACAACTACCTATTTTCATATAGGAACAGAAAACTGTTTTTGCATTTTGTTTCATTAAAGTTCTTGTGATATCTTGCATATGGCTTTAACTTACAGTTGAACATTTAGCCCACTTCATAGAACATACAGAGATATTTTGTGTGTCAAGATTGAGCTTTGAAATACAGAGATATTATTTTTGGTACATATTACCCTCAAGTGGGCCTCAAGTTCACCGAATGAGTCTTCAGTCCTCTGTGTTCACTGTTCTGTTTCTCTCATTTGGTCCATGCCTTCTATCAGCTCCTTGTACCTGCATTCTCGCACAGTAAAGGCCATGTCTTTTCTTGTATGGGACTGCTCAGAAGATAGTTCTGTACTGTTTAATTCATACTGCAAGCTATCTTGGTCTGCTTTATGGTGTGGAGTAACAGAGGAAGGTGACGCATAGACAAAATTCATATTAAATTCCATAACCTGTGAGACACACTGCATGTGTTGCTAATGACTCTAAAGTTGACAATTCAACAGTTTACGAAAGTTATACTTTTAAGGAGCTATATGCACAATAGGATGTGTTGGGTTCAGCAGCACAGTCACTCATGGAAAAATGAATAATAAATGCCTTCACGTATGATGCACCAAAAATCAAAGCATTAGAATATTACAATCAGTGTCTGGAATCCACTTCCTCGACAACTTGACAAGATGAGAATGGGAAAGACGATAAGTGTCACATAGCAGGAGCCATTTATAGACTGACTGAACATGCAAGGTTTCCTTTTGTTCCCACGGGGGAAAAAACAACTTCGGTATTTGTTAAAGAAACCCAGATGGTGTTTGGACAAAGGAAGTAACTCTGCATGTTTAGTGAAGGAAATCTAACAAATTAAAACATGCTGACCATATGATCCGCTGTGGTGACCCTGAGCATGGAGCAACTGAAAGAACAACAACTGATGCATACCCAGTCTTCATAGCTTTGTACCTTTGTCCCATGACACATGTTGCTACATGGTTTGGCTAAATTTAGGTGGGCTTGGGTGTTTTCCTTTTCTCCTCCCCCTAAACATTTTCTGTTTATTTTTTCACTTAAATTTTGTTGGTCACTATAATCATATAAAAGAAGGGAAAAGATCTGACCTTATATCCATTGTACATAAAAAAAAAAAATCACATTCAGTCCAGTCTTTCCAAACAGTTCATTTCACTCTGATCTGATATGATCACTGTTCAGCGTCTCCCTGAAGAAGTGGAGTTCTCTTTTAAATCTGCTCAAAGTTTTCCATAAAGCTGCTTTGTAGCAGTGCATTTTTCTCTGCAAATCAAATGGCATGAATAGAAATACAGTAGAACGTAGTGGCAGATCTGAGTCATTACATCACTTCATTGCCTTTTTTGTGCTGTTTACAGGGGAAAACGTGAGGGAGTTTTTCTTCCGTGTGGCATCACTAACGTTTGAGGCCAGTGTGTTGGCAGAGCTGGAGAAAAGCAGCTCCAGGTCCATTGGGGATGTTGTCAGTAAGTACAGAATGAATTTCCGAACAAAATTGCTATGTAGTTATATACGTCTTCATGATATCATTTAAGAGCAACACTTTCTGACCTTTATAAAAATCATGTTGAAACTGAGTACTGTCATTTTCCTGCCATTTCATGAAGCCAGTTCTGATCTCCACTGTTGAAATATATTTTTCTGTAAATAAAACCATGTCCTATAATGAACAATTGCTTCAAGTCAACCAATTTTCTGTCTTTTCTCTTCACAGAAATCAGCAACACCACGAGTAACTTGTATGCAACCTCTAAAAAGAAACAGCCGAGCTGCTGTCAGTAACGGGACTGAAAACCTGAGGAATTTGCACTGAATTAAATGATGGTACCAAAGCAGACATTATAGGTACAGGTGAACAAGGGAGACTCTAAAGTGTTAAAAAAGTTTATTGAGGTTATGTGGTTGGGACAGGATGGAGTTATTATTCCTAGGTAGTATTTTTTTTTCTCTTTTTCATTTTTGTGCTTTTTTTTCTATGCAAAAGAATTCATTTCTTTGTTCGATGTTTCTGAATGATTATCATTATGGCATCGATATAAGCCTCAGTTAATTTATGAATTCTTTAGTTTACATGAAACAGTTTAAGATCATGCTGTATTGCACAATTAAGAAACTTAATGTATTTTTAATATTGAACATAGTTGCAATTAAAAAAAAAAAAGATAGTATTAACTACACTAACGGAAACCTTTATACACGTTTATACAGGAGATTTGTACTGGTTTACACAGTAATGTGCTGAACAATATCTAGGCTGTGTTTTTTTGTGCTAGCATTAGACAAGCTCTTGTTTTTATCTGTTATACATGTTCTTGTTTGAATATTGTGTACTATGTTTTCAGATTAGTTTTAATTAAAATCTGCTAAAGTATTTTCGCTAGCCTGTTGCTTAAGAATTTTGTTCAGTTTAGGTACAGAAAATGTGAGCCACATGCCATTTCCAGTAGATTATGAACTCCATGTTGTTAATTCTTTAAATCTTCGTTAAATCTTAATCATGAGAGTCTGTGTTATCGGTCAGTTTTTGAGAAAGAAGAATATCTGATATTAGCTTCATTTAGATCAATTTCCTCTTTCTCATTGTGAGAGTGCGGTCATCTTTAGACTGACCAGAAATCAACAGATCTATGTTTATACAGAATGTGGCATATTGTGTATGGCAGAACAAACGCTTTTTAGATTGTTTTCTTTCTTTTAGTATCAGTGTCCTCAGAGGGACCTATTCTGTAATGGTTCTGTTGAAGTTCTTGAAAGATTCCAGGTATTGGCTGTCTATTTGAGACTGAAGATTCTTAGGGATGCAGTGCGAGTGCTTGTAGTTCTCCTTTATCCACTTTCCACCTTCGCTGTTCTCAATGGCCACGGCAGCGACACCTACAGAGGACGGAACATCAGAGACGGATGACGGGTTAAAGGAAAACTAGCATAAAGTGTGTAAGTAAGGTGTTAGACCTGTTGTTGGAGATCTGGTGACTGTGAAGATCATGATATATGATTTATGTCATTGATCATCTTGCCCTGTGAAGGGTGACCTCATCATCCTGCAAGAGCGTTCTCCTCAGATAGGAACGTTTTATCATGGGGTAAAGCAGTCAGAATAAATTTTACTGATTTGTAGTAACTCTTCTTTCTAAGGGAAAAAGTGGCCCTCACCATCGTCAGCTAAATGTCCCGACAACATAACAACTGTTGTGTGAGACTCAGAGCAAAAATGTGGATCTTTTGGGGGTCCTGAATACTGGGTGTGTATCAACATGTCAGTATATTAATGTTTTAATAACCTACTTACTCTCATTTCTTTACCTTCTTCTATTACTTCCATTTAAATTTTACATTTACATTTATGTATTTATTTATTTAAGACAAATGCATGCTTACCCACAACAGATGCTCCTTGTTTTTCTACCAGCTTGATGGCTGCTTTCATTGTGCCTCCAGTCTCAACCCACTGGTCAACTATAAGAACATGCAGACCTGAACAACACGTACCATAATATATTAAAAAAAACATACTGAATAGCAATAATTGCAAAAACTGTATTAACCTCATTGTATTAGCATTCGTAAGAACATGCTCAGGTTTTCCCACCGGTCTATTTACTCTGACATCATGGGACATGAGAGTGACTGCAATACAAAGGCAAAAGGCTTGAAAGGTATAACGATGTTCTGTAATTTAACTTTGAGTTAATACAATCCAGATCTAAAAGACCATAGTGTAAAAAATGAATAATTTGTGGTGCAGAGAAGGAATAAACCGATCTACAGAAGAACTGATCAGTGAGTGCTTTATATGTCCTGGTCATCATCATGGTGCTTCTAAAGCTGATCACAGGAACACTAGGCATGGACACAGCAGCGGAGACTGGATTCCAGGGATGCCATGTACAGACATACACATTGACACTAGAGGAAACCCACAGTGACAATCAGGAAAACATGCAAAATTCCACAATCTCCAGGGACCCTACTTTACCTCACCATGATGCCCAGAATTAATGCTTCATGCTAAACATTATTTGAAAATGACATGAACCCAACTGGCAAATGTGACATTAGTCTATTATTATTCATCTTGTAACATATATAATAACTACTACTATATATACCATCTTAGCAGGCCCCAGTAGTTTAAAGAGTTAACCTCAAAACATGTCTCCCATCTGGTGTAACAGAAAACTCCTGACGATGCCAGAGCCGTCCAGAGACCATGAGAGCAAAATCTGGCATGCTGTCCACAGTGGAGGGATGGCATACACTCTGTCCTCTAATAAATCATGGGAATCTGTGAGCTTGTGTGTGTGTGAGTGGAAGAGAGCAATAAAGCACTTTCCCTCAGGGTGATGCTCTGCTCTATGATACAGCGTTTGAAATAGTGCATTTGGTCCGATTCACATGTCTGTGATTAAGTACGTTAGTCTTTTTCCTCCCCGGTTTTTAGCTTTGATATGATGGGGCAGAAGTAGCTGGTGGGTGGGAATTGGCAGGGAGAAAAATTGGAAGGTTAACCTTCACAAGACAAAGATTTCCATTTTCATGGAACTGAGTTAAACTTAGCCCCTTTAAGTTATGTGAACTTATTTCTCCTCTTTAGCCCCAGTTGCCATGACAAGTGTTGGATATTGAACTCAGGTTTTTAAAAATTAGACTTGATCCATTGTCTTGAATACTGGAGTTGAAACAAAGGTGAGTTTACTCAGGTCTTTCAGGCGTTTATTTTTAAGTTTAACCATCTTAAAATGTCTTAAAGTATAGGAATCATGTGACTGAGTATATACACTACTCACAAAAAGTTAAGGATATCAGCTTTCGGGTGAAATTTCAGGATGCACCTAAAATGCACTATAACCTTTACAGGTGAACTTAATTTGACCTTCTCTACACTTTTGAATGCACATGTCCAGCTGTTCAGTGTTTCAGTACTTTTTGGATAAATTGCTGTTCTCTAACAAGGTGCTTAACGGCAAAATTCACAACTGGTGTTTGATCCATGAATCCACCAATAAATTTTCTGGTTCAGTTAGAATTGGTATTTAAACAGTCCTCTTCATCATGCTGTTCACATTTTCACATCATGAGACCAAGACCACACCTAACAATTGATCAACAGTACCTCACCATTGTGAGGCTTCAAACAGGATGTTCTCAGAGGGAAGTGGCCACTGAGCTTAGAGTGTCACAGAGTGTCATCAGCAGGTTGCGACAGAGATACAGAGAGACTGGAAGAGTCACAGAAAGGCATAGAAGTGGACGTCCTTTGACCACATCCCACATTGATGACCGTTTCATGAACAGTGCCCTGCGGAACCGGATGATGAATGCCACTCAACTCCAGGCACATTTAAGGGAGGTGAGAGGCACCCAAGTGTCACGTCAGACCATTCGAAACCGTTTACATCAGCGTGGTCTGCGTGCTAGACGACCTGCAAGGGTACCTGACCACACCACCAGGCCAGGGAGCATTTACACTGGACGAGGGACCAGTGGGCCTCAGTGCTGTTCTCTGATGAAAGTCGATTCACATTGAGCAGAAATGATGGCCGCCAACGATGTTGGAGACGTCAAGGAGAGCGCTATGCATCAGCCACTGTTGTGGTGGTGTTACAGTCTGGGCAGGTGTGTCTAACTCAATACAGAACTGCCCTACATCTTGTGAATGGTACAGTGACAAGCCAATACTACCTGAATAACATCATTAGTCCAGTCATTGTGCCCCTGCATGAACAACACAGGCCTAATTTCAAATTATTGAGACATTGAGATTTTTTGTTGTGGTATACCCTCCACTGTTGTTGGCTTTTGTTTCAATAAATTGTTTGAGATGAGGAAATCACCATTGCTTCTACTTAAATGCCCTACTTTCATGATATAATATCACTGTAGCGTGAATTTTTTACATTTTCCATAAATTTCACCCAAAAGCCAAATATCCTTAACTTTTTGTGAGTAGTGTGTGTGTGAAACCCAGCAATCACAAAACAGGACAGAATTATTTTCACTTCATTAATATATGTAGCTTTTACACACTGATAAAATGACCATATTGTTTGAAATAGTATAGAATTGTACATAGTTCTATTTAATAAGTTTAACACAACTTTCCAGTTTTATAAACTGAGTCATTTTGTTTGGTGCAGATGCCTCCTTTTAAACTTCACAGTGCAGGACAATAAGACATTCTTATTCGCAGCACAGTCAGGGTTTATTACTGGTCATTATGAATTATTCAGAGTGAAAAGTCCAACACTGTAGGAGGTTAGGATGCCAGATATTTGCTTTTCTTCATCAATCCAAACAAAACTACTCAGCTGTGTGCTGGATTTCAGTACCTGGTTTTAACACATCAGTTCGTACTTCCATTAGCTTCTCTCTCCCCGAGTAGTCAGTGTATTCCTGCGTCTGAGTTTCTACACAAAGGTGTCCTGCTTTTCGGATTGCCAGAAAGCCCTTTCCCAGAGTGATAGCCAAGGCTGAACCTGAAAACCCAGAAATTAAACACTATTAGGTGTTTAATTTTTTTTAGGTATTTATTTACACACACACACACACACACACAAAAAAAACACAAATCATCTTTTGCATCAAGAAACGGAATTATAAAAGCTCTGTCCATATGAAAATGCTGCAAAATATTGCTTTATAAATAATTGTAATGTATTTCAGAAGATTTGCCCAAAGAGAGAAATAATTTATTTTGAAGCATGCCTTCAAATATAAAGATATAGACGAGTGTGGTGACTACACCGAGACCGTCTGCAGGCAGTTCTATTGTTGGTGCAGAGCCCAGGTTATATTTACAGCCATGCCAAAATGTGTAATGAACTAAAAATAGAAGAGGAGCCATTCCTGTCTTAGAAGCTCCTTGCCTTCAACAACATGACAAAATGCAGCGTACCGAGGATAAAGCCCATTGCGTCTATTCCAGCCACCAGGTCAATTGTGTCACTTTGGAATGGTTTGAGAAGATCTGTCACACAGTCTGAGAAGGCCTGGGGTTGGGGAACAGATGAACAGAACAAACAAGTGCAGAGAAAGAATAGTAATAATAATAAGGAAATCCTGTAATCAAGCTCATGACAGGACATTCCAAAGCAGTTTTATTAAATGATTCTGCTTTCAGAGATTAGAATAAACCATACCTGGGAATTGCAGTAAAGTCTGGAAGGATCAAGCCATGCAAACTCTGGGCCCTTTGTATTAGGTGCCATAAGTGACAGATACCAGCCTTCATCTCTCTTCTGAGGAACAGCCAACTTATTCATACTGACGAGGAACAGCTCGTCTTCTGTAATCTCAGGAAACTTCAGACAGCAGAAACTTTGCACTGGTGGACTGAGTTAAAGAGTACTCCGCTAGCACGGACACTAGAGGGCGATGTCGGAACTCAGGGTTGCCAAGTCGAGTTATTACTTTCCATCCAACCATTGTGCAAAAAACACTCTAGGGTGTAAAAAAAAAATCCCAGATACTGTGTACAGCACAGAAGAAGGTTTAAAAACGGAATCATCGGAGTCATTTATGTCACTCAGTGTTTTGCTGAAATATTGCTTGTAAAAGTTATATAGTTATATTATTATTCGGGTTATAAAGCAATGCAGTTTGTGAAGGCTATATTACTAATTATTAACAAATATTAACTAATAAGTGAAGGTTTTGTACACTGTAATTATTTATGCATTTGTCCCGTACAATCCGAAGATTAACAAAGGACGAGTTAAAATTCACAATCTGGCAACATTCATTAAAGCGCAAAAAACCCTTCTTAAATTACTTAAGGCAGTTAGATATTATGCCTTGTGCTGAACTACTAAACATTAATCACAATTTAAAATATTCTTATTATCAAACATACCTAGTCTATATATTTCTATGACAGAGAAATAAGCAAAACGTTAAAGCTTTAAGAGAGAGAGAGAGACAGACAGATAGACAGAGAGAGAGAGAGAGAGAGAGAGAGAGAGAGAGAAAGAGAGAGACAGAGAGAGAGAGAGAGAGAGAGAAAGAGAGAGACAGAGAGAGAGAGAGAGAGAGAGAGAGAGAGAGAAAGAGAGAGAGAGAGAGAGAGAGAGAGGCAGAGAAAGACAGAGAGAGATAGAGTGAGAGAGAGACAGAGAGAGAGTGAAAGAGAGAGACAGAGAGAGAGAGAGAGTGAAAGAGAGACAGAGAGAGAGACACAGAGAGAGAGAGAGAGAGAGAGAAAGAGAGAGACAGAGAGAGAGACACAGAGAGAGAGAGAGAGAGAGAGAGAGAAAGAGAGAGACAGAGAGAGAGACACAGAGAGAGAGAGAGAGAGAGAGTAAATAAATCACTGCTGAACTATGCATACAAACACATATATACTCACTGAGCACTTTATTAGGAACACCTTTAATGCAGTGCATGAAGTTATAGGCCAACAGCTTCAGGTAGTGTTCACATCAGAATGGAGAAAAATGTGATTTTGAGCACAGCATGATTGCTGGTGCCAGATGGACTGGTTTGAGCATTTCTCTAATCTGCTGATCATCAGGAATTTTCACACACAACAGTCCATAGAGAGTTTAAACAGAATGGTTCAATAAAGAAAAAAAGGTCCAGTTAGCTGTAGATCTTTCATACTTAGAACAGCGTGGTCAGTCTGCACTCAGTCATAACACACTCATAAAAAATGTCCCGCCACACACACAAGTGGGTGTGTATGTGCACATGCCTAAGATGCTGACTATGCTCATCTATTTCACCACAACGTTTTGCAAGATCTGAGTGTGTCTTAACTGTCTCGTCTTCAGTGAGTTGAATCAGTGCTAAAATATCCTCCTCCAGTTAGCTGTAGATCTGTGGATAAACCTTAATGAGAAAGGTCAATAATGGCTATTCTTATGTGAGCTGGCAAAAAACGACTAACTCAGATGACCACTCTGTACAACTGTGGTGGGCAGAAAAGCAACTCAGAATGCCACAAATTGTTAAAGGTTGAGGCTGATGAGCTACAACAGCAGAAGACAATGCCAGGATCCACTTCTGTCAGCCAAGAACAGAAAGATGAGGCCAAAGTGGACACAGGCTCACCAGAACTGTATGGTTGAAGATTGGAAAACACAGCCTGGTCTGGCAAAATTTATTTACAACAGATTAGGGTCAGAATTAAGTATGATTCCATGGACGCTTGCGTTAACAATCCAGGCTGGTGGAGATGGTGTAATGGTGTGGGGAATGTTTTCTTGGCATACTTTCGGCCCTTTAATTCCAATCAGCCATCACTTGACAATGTCACAGCCTTTTTGAGTATTGTTGCTGATCATGTGCATCCCTTCATGACCAAAATTTGCCATCTTCTAATGTTCCAGAATGGTAACAAACCATGTCACTAAGCTAAAGTCATCTCAAACTAGTGTCATAAACATGACAATGAGTTCAGTGTTCTTCAGGGGCCTTTCTAATCACTGGATCTGAATCTAATAGAACACATTTAGAGGCTAAAACGAGTGATTCATATGAAAGTGCACCTGACAAGTCTGCAGAAATTGCATGATGCTATCATGTTAACATCAAACAGATGGATCAGAATCTCACAGAAATGTTCCAATATCTTGTGGGACCCATGTCATGAAGAATTGAGACTGCATATATTGACATATACTGATATAGGTATACTGTCAAAGGTTAAGCCATACTTCTTTAAATACGGTACAGACGCCTCCAAAATTATTGGAATGACAAGCCCACTTCATTTGTTTTGGCTGTAGACTGTAGACATTGGGGTTAGAGATCAAAAGATCAATATGATCTTTTTCAGCTTTTATTTTCTGGTATTCATATGCATATGTGGTAAATCCCAGCCGCTGAAGAGTTGACTCTCAGTGCCAGTCCCAAGCCTGGATTAAAATGGGAGGGTTGCGACAGGAAGGGCATCCAGCCTAAAACCTGTGCCAAATTGCGCGGGTCAATTTATCCGCTGCAAACAGCGGACCCTGCAAGTGTGTGGGACAAACTGTAAGAAATATAGTGTTTCTTCTAACTCAGGTGTGTCCTCTTGGTTAGAACATTCTGTTTCACTGTTCACTGAGCTGCCTATTGTAGAAACTGAGAAATAAGAGAAATGCACAAGCAGTGGGCAAATGTCCTGAAAAAGAAATAAATAACTGGTGTACTGGGCAACAGACACTGAACAGGTCAGCAAAGGAAAACTACAGCATCAGCTTATGTCAGTCAGATATCAGAACAGTTTAACTTCTACCAAAGTGATGGTAAGGCCAAAGTGTGGAGAAGGGAAGCTCATCTGTGAAACATGGAGATTTTTTTCCCCGCCAATTTACAGAATAATGCAATTTAATTGGGAGGAACTTTATCCTGTAGCAAGACAATGATCTAAAACACACTGTAGATAGTCAGCATCACAAGGATTTCAATAATGTGACATGAAAGCTTCGGCAATTCGAAACTGTTCCAGTATAAACAAATTCACCCTACATGCAAAGTTCACATAATTTACATTGTCCCACTAATGCAGTAAAGTAGCTTATACTGTAGATATCACCGCTGCTTCAATGTTCACATTCATATCTGAGAAATAGATCTGAGCTCAGGGCTTTTCATCACACTTTTCATCATTCATACAGCAATGGCAAAATACTGATTCATAGTCCCATTACCCAGGACGATATATCTAGCAGATCACTGGAATTATACTTACATTTACATTGGTTTATCTCCTCCCATTACCTGCTTTGTGGAACTGCTTTTGATATAAAGACAAATTGATATGAGAAAATAATACAAATTTCTGGAAGCATAATATAAATTGATATGATGCTTTATTGGCACAGCAAATATTATCATTTTTAATAATATAATAGTATATAAAATATCTGCAAGCTGAATAAAATCACAACTGAAAAATGTTAATAATTTGGACTGCCTAACATTGCTATTTGTAAATATATAATTTTTTATGTTACAAGATATATCACAATGTTCCATTTGCAGGATTAAAGCATGTTTTCTCTTAAATTTTACATTCCTTTTTTGGTATCCAATATTTTCAATTTGCTCCAACAATGAGTCACAAGACAGACATTATATATAAAGGTATTCTCAAAATCTTGGTGGCTCTGGACCGACTCATTACAGATTTACTTCATAAATATTAACTAAATATTTGTATATATCATCCTTTTATTCCAGATGTTTCATGTTACAAAGTATAAGGTCCAAGCTGACTTTATTCATATGTCTATCTGTTTTTCAATTATTAAACCCATGAAACTAATTAAAGGGACCAGTTATTAGGATTATAAAAATATAATAAATAAAAAATTGTTATAGTGGCAGGGTGACCAGCACCCACTAACCTCAATGCTCATATCACTTCCCAAGCTGCAAAATGCTCGCTCTGATCGTCCAGCACTGCTGGACTGGTCCCACCATCACAAGGAAGAGTCTTCTCTGTTCTGGCACCTGGGTAGTGGAATGAACTTCCACTAAATGTCCAAAGTGCTGAATCACTGGCTGTCTTTAAACAACATCAAGACCTACATCTTCCTGAAATACTTAAACTGGCACTTAAAAAATGTTGATGCATTTGTTGTTATATTTCCTCTGAACAGAGTTTTTAGACTGATGATATTCTTCGTCTGTGATCGAAACTTCAAAACACTTCTGTAAGTTGCTCTGGATAAGGGCATTTGCCATCATTTTAAATGTAAGTGTTGTGATTTCCACAGCTGTAACTAAATAAAACAAAACTACAGAGTATACCCCTGGGGGACAGGAAGAGAGCTTTTTACAGAATAAAGCATGCACCTTTATATGTTCTGAAAATCAAAAGCTTGGAATCATGGTTTTAGTGAATCTAAAAGTTTTGATATAGACATACATCTGGAATAACTTTCATATAACTGTGTTAGCAAACTTTAAATAAGCCTGCTTTAATTAAGGGGGTTTGCCGAGAGAGTGGCCTGTTTGCCTCAGCTGATATTTCATCATTTGTTTCTGCCTCCAAAATTCCATTCTGCACAAGCCCATTGCCCACAGTACGCATTACACAGGGCCTTAAAGAGCAAAGACACAGAGTCTGCTTATTTTCCACTTTAATATGGATCTAATTGTGTGAACCGGAAGATTTTTTTTCATTGGACTACAGTATTCCTGCAAAGTTTAACATGCATTTCATCTTATATGTCACAAGATACTCAGATATTCTGGATCATATAATTCCAGCTTCTGGTGACATGGCATAATGGTCTTTTGTGAACAGCTAGTGTAGGCACAGAAGTTTTCAAATTGTTCTTGCAAGTTTGGTAAAACACTTAGCAAACAAAACGTAATATAATTTCTCTTATCAGTTTCTAAAATTCTATGTTGTGTAATATAACAATCACTCTATTTCATTTCTTTTCTTTTTCTTAATCAAATTCCAAAGGAGGAATAATTCAGTTCAAGCATGGCTGAGCAGTTGGGGGTTAAGAGCCTAGCTTGAGGGCTTTATACTACTGGGTCTTAACCCTTGAGTTTCTACTGTCCTCATTTTTATTATTGTTATTTTTCACAAGATATTTGTAAATCACCCGCACATCTGTTTTAAAATGTCCATTATGTTAAATGCAAAGAATTTATGTATGGGAATATTATAGTAAGAGTAAGGCAATGGCCATCCGATCCCATTCCTGCTGGACGTCTTTGTCATTCTTGCAGTCATAGAAACGTACAGTGTCTTGAAAAATTTTCACCCCCTGAACTTTTCCACATTGTGTAGTGCTACAGCTTGCAACTGAAATGGGTGAATCTAAAAAATATCCCATACACTGAAGAAGTGGTGGGCTGAATCAATATACCATTTGCAAAATTGTATACATATAAAGAAAATGCGAACAGGTTGGACAAATTTCTAGGTTATCAAACAAATGCAAACTTTATATTCAATCTGTTTTGTTAGACCTCTTCATTTTTTTGCACACTTTATTGTGTTATAGATTTTAATGTAAAATGGATTAAAATGACCTTTTGCCATTAATCCAGGCACAATAAACCTTAATGGAAAAGTTTTTAGAAATCTTTTGAACATGTATTTACAACTCAAAAACTGAAATCTCTACTAGATTGATAAGCACTCAAAACATAGTTGAAACACAATTAGCAACTCTGATTCTTCTCGGCCATGTCTCTACAAGCTTTGCACCCCTGGATATGGGCAGTTTATCCCACTTTTCCTGGGAGATCCTCCGAAATTTATTCAGATTGGAGAAGGTTTACAGGTTGGGCCACCCAAGGACATTCAGAAACCTGTCCAAAAGCCACTTCAGTGTTGTCTTTGCTGTATGCATTGAAATGTTGTAGTGCTGAAATGTGGAAAATTGGGTGTGCTCTGGAGCAGGATTTCTTCAGCTGCATTTAACCTTCCTTCAATTCTGACCAATCTCTGACCATCCCTGCCACCGAGAAGCACGCCATAGCATGATGCTGAAAGCACCAAACTTTCCAGCAAGGATGGTGTTGTGAGTGTCTGTATTTAAATGCAGAGCATGCCCAAAGAGTTACATTTTTGTCTAATCAGACAAGAAGCCTGCCATGTTCCTGCTAGATATTCTACCATGAATGCCTGATAGATTGAATATTTCTCAGATGATTGTTCTCCCATCTCTGTGAAAGCACTCTAAAGGTAGCCACTGGTAGTTGTAAACTTCTTCCATTTCAGAATGATAGAGCGAATGGAGCTAAACATTCAGAGGTTTTAGATATAGTTTTACTCCATTGTTCAAATCGGTAGTACATCTTGACACATCTTGACATAGGATTTATTTGGACTTCATGGGTATTTGGTTTGATATACATCAAACCTTTATACTGTTGTGCAACATGTGATTCGCACCTTAAGAAACAATAAAATGTATTTTTTAGCCATGCGGAAACATTTGCTAGTGTTTTGGGATCATTGTCTTGGTGCATGATTCAGTTCCAGTTCAGCTTAAGCTGCTGGCTTCACAAGTGTCTCAAAGGAACACTTTTTAATCAGAGTGTAGCATCAAGTCAATTAAACTCCTGGGATATTGACCTGGTCAGTTAAGTAGCAGAGGGGGTTGTTAATCAGTTTCAGCTGCTTTAGTGTTAATGAAATTAACATCAGGCGTACTAGATGGGCAACAATGAGATGATCCCCAAAACAGGAATGGTTTTACAGGTGGAGGTCACTGACATTTTTCCCTACTGAACTTTTATGCCTGTTTTCGCATTTTGCTAGGTTCAGTGTCACTACTGGTGGCATGAAGTGATACCTGGACCCTACAGAGGTTGCACAGGCAGTCCTCCAAGATGGCACATCAGTACAAACAAATATTGCCAGAAGGTTTGCTGTGTCTCCCAGCACAGTCTCAAAAGCATGGAGGAGATTCCAGGAGACACGCAGTAATTTTAGGAGAGCTGGGCAGGGCAGTAGAAGGTCTTTAACCCATCAGCAGGACTGGTATCTGTTCCTTTGTGCAAGGAGGAACAGGATAAGCGCTGCCAGAGCCCTACAAAATGACCTCCAGCAGACCACTGGTGTGAATGTCTCTGACCAAACAATCAGAAACAGACTTAATGAGTGGCCTGACAGCCCAATGTCCTTCAGTGGACCCTGTACTCACTGCCCAGCACCGTAGAGCTCGATTGGCATTTGCCATTTAACCCCAGAATTGGCAGGTCCTCCACTAGTTCCCTGTGATTTTCACAGATAAGAGCAGGTTCATCCTGAGCACATGTGACAGACGTGAAAGGGTCTGGAGAAGCCATGGAGAACGTTATGCTGCCTGTAACACATCTCCACATTGGCCTCATAAGTACACAAGGTATTGATCAAGAACATTCTCACTTGTGTCTTGAAGAAGGACACTTGTCCAAAACATGTTATCCATACACAATATTCTGATTTTATGCATTGTCCAAAAAAAGACCATGCAGTTGACTGATTTGATAACTGCATGAATAAGCATAGGTACATATGTTCCTTATGGTATGTGTGGCCAGTATATGTGGACAGTTGGGGAGGTGTGAATACTTCCATTGCAAGGCTGCAATGCTTTGTATACTCAGAAAAGTTATAGACTGCTAAATGCTTCTCTAGACCATCATTGGTTAAGGCTCTGGTTTGTTGATTGAAAGGTCAGGGGTTCAAGCCCCAGCAACATCAAACTGCCACTGTTGTGTTTTTGAGCAAGGCTCTTAACCCTCTCTGCTCCTGGGGTCATGAATCAAGTCTGACCGTGACTTCCTAAAAAGCTGGGATGTGTGAAGAACATTATTTCACTTTATGATTGACACATATACTGAATTTTTTAAGTATATGTGACAAATAAATAAATACTGCTTCTCCAAATAACATATCTGTTATTTCTGTTATGTCTGCTTATGTATTCCCAGATCAAAATATGGGTCTGGAGTATCTGTAAACCAGAATATGGTTTAGCCTACTGGACCATTAAAACAACTTCTACAGTTCAGCTGCTTGCTACACAACATCCATTTGAATGCTGTGCACAGACTATTTGCATGTGAACAAATGTACCTTCCTCCTTTCAGGTGACCTTTCTGCGATGTAATTGCATGTTTCACTGCATTAAAGTATTAACAATTTTAAAAAAAAGATGGTTCGAGGGATAGAAAGACAAGTTGCCCGATTTGTTTGATGGGTTTTCTTTCTGAACCATTGTTCAAAGTAAGAAAAGCACTGACCAAAATAGGCCTATTATGTGTCAAAAGTACCGCTGAAAGAGGGTGTGGCAGTGTGTATCACTGCTCGACAAATAGGAATCAAATTATGGCACTCAATGCTTGAATATATATATATATATATATATATATATATATATATATATATATATATATATATATATATATATATATATAAATATAAATATACACTGTCATGGATAATATTAACATGAAAATTCACTCAAATCATGGCAATATGTGGAAAAATGTAAACAAGGAAATGATCATGAGTAGCATGCATGTTGTACAAAGGTTTTAATAAATGACTTAAAAGGGTTTTTTTTTTTTGATAATGATCAGTAGTTATTGATAAAGTAGAACTTCGTGATGTGGGTTAAACTACTGGTTTGCTGTGGTGGTTAGTCTGTGCCCATGTTTAGTCCCCTGAGTAAAAAAAGCCAGTGTGGCTCCAATCCAAATCAGGTCACTGTTCCTTTGTGGAGTGTGAAGCTCAATCTCGTTGGGCCCTAGGAATCACCCCATCTCTTGTTGCTGTGGAGACGGTGGCAGGCCCCGCCCCTTGCTGCGTCATCGGAGTAAATCTCGAGCTTGTGGAGAATGAGAGGTAACTTTCGGTCAAAGCTCCATTTCTCAGTTCATTCTCCTAGTGTGAACTTCCCAAGCTTTAGGAAATGAATTCATTCGTAAATAACTCAATTTAAACATGACAAATACCCAATTAAATTCGGCCTGCCTTCTCCTTTGCACACGAATAGGCGTCTCGTGCACCTATAAATAGCTTCTATAAATGGGTGACAATATTTGTTTTCTTTCAATAATATGTAAATCTGCAGGTAGACATAAGATCGTGCTGTTAGAATAGTAAATAATTTTATATTAGGGTTTTTTTTTGCCCTGTGTTGCAAGCAGAATGAGCTAAATATCTTTCCTCTATGTTCTCCTGCGATTTGCACAGGCTAAAGTGTTCTCATGATGGGAAGATGTTAATTAAGTGGGAGACCCCTCCCCTGGTCAGGAGTCTATTAAAACCCGCTCACTCGGGCATCGGAAGACCGGCCGGTCTGGTGCTGTCTCAGGAGCCGTGGTGCTGAAAGCGCAGAGCTGTCATGTGGTCACTTCTTTTCCTATTCCTGTCTTACTTAGACGGAGACTTTGTTAAAGGTGAACTTTCCGCTTTAGATGCGGAAAAAGATAGCTCCGTTTCATACTTTGTGCTCAATATGACCTCGTGTGCGGACACTTCGGCGTGCCGTGTGGGGTTGAGCCCTCAGACAGCAGACGATGGAATATCAAAGACTGAAGGACACGAGACTGAAGAGGCTGCAAGAGACATACACACTTTGCGGAGATCCAAACGGGGCTTCACTTATCCCGGGACTCTGTGGTGCGGAGCAGGAAACATCGCCGATAACTACGATCAACTAGGTGAGTTTATTAAAGTTTATATTCTGTGAATATGGGTTTATTCATCTGGAAGACACTTTCATACACATGCACTTACAGGTGAAGTGTAATACAATTTGTATACAAACAACCATTTATACGACAATCTCTTAAACTTGTCTATCTAACAAAATAAAAAATCATTCAATCTTTCATCTGAAACCTAAATTTATCTTTGCTACTTGATTTTTTTTTATTTATATTTATTTGTTTGTTGGTTTTTAATTTTTGAATTTATTATTTTAATTTTTATATTATTTGACTTGTTCATGTCTCGTCTCCAGGAGAGTTTGCTGAGACGGACAAATGCTGCCGTACGCATGACCATTGTCCCCATGTCATTCATGCATTTTCGTCTAAGTATGGCTTCACCAACTTTAAGTGGCATTCCATTTCACACTGTGACTGTGACAATGCGTGAGTATCACAGTGCTCACCATATACCTTACAAATTTTTGAACACATATGACTCAGAAAATTTGATGATTATCAAGATTTTTTAGTGTAGGAGAAACATCAAGCTTATTAGAAGTAAGTATCCTGCATTAATCTATGCAACTGATATAATGTTCACATCCAAGAGTTTGCATTGCTCATTCAACAATCTGTCTGCAACAAGTACGTTTAACCTTATTTGTTGCTACCAAGTCGCATGGTTCAGTACTTATGAAAACATGACAAATTAAGACAAATCTTGTCACCCTGCAGAATGAAGCAGTGTCTGAGGGATGTCAATGACACTTCATCGCGGGTGGTCGGCCAGGCTTTCTTTAACGTGATTGAAGTTCCCTGTTTTGAATTCTCTCTTGAGGAGCAATGTGTTGAGCGGCACTGGTATGGAGTGTAAGTAAAACATCCTATAGCTTTCACCTCAAACATGAATTTCCACAAATTCTATAAGATGTAATTTTTGCTTTCTTTCATCATAAAGGTGTAAGAGATATGACAAAGTGCCTGTTGCTGTGATTAGAGAGTCAATTCCATATGATTTTGGGGGCATTGAAGTTATTGATGTGTTGACCCTCGCTCCTCCTAAGAAAAAATTATCAGAGATAGATGAAGGCAAGCAAGAAGAAACTCAAAGGTCAGAAAGCACAACACAGTCAAGTGCATCAGGATCCAAAAACCCTGCACTAGAAGAGCCTTCACTTACAAATGTTGTCACAGCAGCTGAGGACTTCATTAAAGTACTTGCTACAGTTTCCACTTCACAAAGCTCTTCTACTGATGGTGGAAACACAGGTGAAGCACAGGCCTCAGAGAAGAAGAGGAAGAAGAATGCAGGGAAAAAGAAGAAAGATCAGAAGAAGAGAAGAGGAAAGGGGAAAGGGAAAAAGAGAAAGCAGAACACAGGCAGACTTCCAGAAGTCAATGGCAGTGTCACTGTGGCTCCGTCTGCCAAGGAGGATATCATGAACAAAAAAACATATGTGGGAGACTCTGGGAATTTTGACTGGGTCAGCAAGAATGACAACTTCATGAACATCCAGTTCAGTTCTGTGGGAGACATTGAGCACAGCAATAAGATGATGAGGGATGAGCATCAGAGGACACCTGACGAGAGTCAGGTTGCCACCACCACTGCACCAGATGCAAAGCAAGAGGCCAAAATGTTAGAACCACAAAAGCAAATCAAGGATATGGAATTAGTGCAACTCTTCCCCACCGTGCCAGTGACTGTCACCAGCAAATCTACAACTGATGTACCAAGACAAAGAGTGGCAAAAAAGAGGCAGAGACATCCAACTCCAACATTCCTCCCTGTAAAAGTCGCCTTACACAATACGATGGCAGATAACACAGCAGTGAGTACAAATGAAAGCACCAGCATAGCAGGTCTGACAACACACACTCCCATCAGTCTACCAGGGGAAAAGGCACCGCACAACGTTGAGTCTCAGCGTGAAAAGGGATCTGCGTTTAGTGCCACCGCTCAGAATACACCCATTGTTGAAGCCAAAAGGGTGAGGTCGAGGCATAAAGGGGGGAGGAGGAAAAGTCGGAAGCTGCATAGACCTTCCTCCCCCACAGATGCCTTAACAACAGAAGAACCAAATGTTCTTCCTACTGACACAACTCAGGAACTGACTGTGGTCCCATTTCCTGAATCTCAGAATGCATCACAGAGGCTGCAGACTGATGGACCAAACAACATGGCAGAAAAACCTACAAGAGGTGTGTCTGGTAAATTTCGAGTTAAAACATTAAAGGGCACTGGGGTCAGAAAAAGTGCTAGACTTCCCAAGTACAATTCATCCGTAACAGAGGATGTTATCAAGGCAAGGGAAGAAGCTCTAGTGATCATGGTTACCAGTACCTCAAAAGGTTCAGTTGTAACTGATCTTGCTACTCAGGCAAAGGATGCTGAGGAAAGCACTGGGCAGATTTTCTTTTCTAGACTACAGACTATCATTCCATCTGTACCACCTCTTCAAACCAGAAAATCCAAGAGAAGAAGGTCAAAGAAGGATGACAAGAGCAGAAGAAAAAACAAAGGCAGAAAAACCTGGGTTTAACTACCTGAAACAAAATCAGAGGAATGGTGTCTTAGTAGTTAGTCTGGTTCATGATGACCAGAACTGTTAATAAAATAAGAAAGACATGATTTAAAGCATACTGTTTTTGTTTTTTTTTACTACTCAGTGATGAAAGACAGCACAGTTGCCTATATCAGCACTGTCATTAAATAAAGCAACCTGAAAAAACACCTTGCCAGGTTATTTTGTTTGTGTATGTATTCGACTCAGTTTAAGCTTTAGACCTCTCAGACCTTTGCCAGGAGAGCAAAAGGATTACGCGGGGAAAGGTTACATTCTTTACAAAATGATAATCTGAGTTTGGTGCCTTCTACCAGCTCTACAACTTAATGACTATCTGAATAGCACAGCAAATCCAATCTCCAGCCAATCAGCTGACCCTCACATGTTCAACAAAAAAGATCAGACATATCCAGAGTAAAGGAAAAGACACATATGCTATAAACTATAGTGTAAATACTATAAACTACACTGGCTCTTTGAAAAAATAAAAAAGATTGTAGATATTCAGGAATTTTGGATTTGTAACTGATCCGAAGATCAAGCGAAATAGAACAATAGAATGCTATGTATGCTCTTTAATCCATATAAACACACGTTTCTTTGCACAGACAGACGGGTAAGAAGTAGGGAATACCAGTCGTACCATTATTCAAATTATGGTGTGATGTGAAAACGACGCCCATTCCCACTCCAGACTCCTCCCTCAAAGCCCTTTGGTACTTTTCACTTTTAGAGTGAAACAATGTGCACCTTTATTCAGAAAGTCCGAAGAAAAAAAAGCATAATAGCATATTGTAATGGTTTATATTACAAACTTACGTTCTATTCTATAGAATAAATTTGGGCTGGCTGGGAAAAGGTGGGACTTGTTGGAAAACTGCAGACCCTGAATGTACATTTGAACATTAACCCGATCTTGACCTTGTTCTTTTTCATATTCTAATACTAAATTGCTTTGAAAGACAGAAACACAAAACTACAGACTAAACATGATCTGTACAGATGAGGAAGAAGGACAGCCTTTTATAAAAAATTAGTGAAATAAAAAAAAACATGCCAGGTTTCACATGCCAGTACACTCGGTACATATGAAACAAGATCTCTGTAGGATTTTGTGGCCTTTTCTGACTCTCATGGTTCTGTCTTACACACAGTTAAGATGAAACAATGAGCATTTTATTTTTATTTTCTCTGTGTACTGATGCATTAACAGGACACATTGTTCCACACATGTAGATGTGGATAAAATCACACAAACCCATAATACCTAATAAGAAGTATGGGCTTGTAGTGTTTCATGTGATTCACATATCAGCAAATCATGAACTATCCTGAACTGGGTGTGGTGGAACATTTTCATACTTTCCTACTTTGAAGGATAAATTTTGTGCTCCAGCAATTTCAGTTATATTTAGGTCCATTAGATAAGAATGAAGGTGATTACAATCTGGTGTTATTCTAAAGGTTTTTCTCTCCAGTAGTGTATTTGGTGATTAGTGATTATCTTTTTGGTATATTGGGAACATCGAGAAGACTCAAACGTTTAGCAAAATGGTTCACTGAATGTAAAGATCTTTACAGGATAGCTACCTTAACCCTAATAGACAGCCAACATATTCAAAAGACCTTGCAGGTTAAAGGTATTCCTCAAATATAAACATGTCAGGACATGGAGGAAATGCTGCTATTAGTTTTTTTTTACTTGTCCAGGGAGTTGATTTTTTTCAATAGTGGTGTGTATCTTGGCATATTGCCCTTGAATACAGGCTTTTCTTTAACAGAAACGCAGCTTAAGGCACACAGGAGCATTGTTTTTTAAGACTGTAGTGCATTCATTATGGCACTGATCACTTTTATAGTACTTTTTTGAGTATAGTCCATGTGATAGCATCACAATATTTTTAATGCTTATTTCTAGGGCTGTTTCTGAATATTTGGATGTCCTAAGCAACAGCCAACTTCAATTATAATTACATTAGAAAACGCCATAGAGTGTGTCAGGCTGCTTAAATCATCCTCAGTACCATTCCAAAAGTTTTCAGAAATGATCAAATTGTTTAATTATAAACCGATTTCTGTAGGCACTATTCACTGTAGTGCTCACATAATTTGGCATGTCTGAGATGGCTGGGAGAGTTGTCACAGTTTTCAGACTGACTACCGCAGACAAAATGAGAGGGTCAGTGTGAAATGATTTGATCAGCATGTTGAAATAAATTTTAAAAACTGGTGGTGCGTCTGTGACGTCATCGCCATCGTGTAACAAACATGACTGTGATGAAATAATGATAAAGCAAAAAAAAGGATGTAAGTGTCCACCAGATGGCGTCTCAGCATCTGGTGGACTAAAATAAGAAGTTTACAAAAAAAGAGAGAGAAGAATTAAGATTGGCTCTGATTGTTCTTCTCTAAACAATCAGAAGAAAGACAGCAGTACATTTCAGCACTGTAGATAGCAGTGTGCACTTGATTCTGTTCAGAATAAATTCCCAAGAAGAACACATTCTATATTTTAAGGTTTTAGCCACATGACTACAGTCTAAGCATTCTGTATAGGTTATTTATCTTGCTATCTAGATAGATATCTTGATATATATGTTATCTCTCTATATATATGTTATATTTTGAGCGAAGCATCACTGCAAATCAATACACCGTCACATTGTGACACATTTTTCTCCAATGACAAAACATTTCTATTCTGACAAGAACGGTCTCTTCTACGGTGACCCTGCACCTATCCAAAGAGCCTAATGGATCACTGAACAGTTTAATAAGAATTAAACTGATTATATGCTTTTGTCTTCACAGTCCAACTGTGGTGAAAGTTTTTCCTCGTGACTGTCGCCGCAGGCTTGCTCATTAGGAATAAATGTTGGAGATAAATTGTAACTTAACTTTAAACTTCAGAATATTTTTCTATGTTTCTATACTTCTGTAAAGCTGCTTTGAGACAATGTTCATTGTTAAAAGCGCTATACAACTGAATTGAATTGAGTTGAGTTAACACAATGAATCATCTATGGGATATTTCAGAGCATGTTAGACAAGGCTATCTACCAACATCAATTAAAAACACCAATAGAGAGAATATCTTTTGCAGTTCCTGAAACTTCAAGAGTTCTGGAGAATGCCACTGATGCAGCCTGTATGGCTGCAACACCTTACTAAGACACCTTAAGATGTATTTTCCTTTTATTTGTCAATACTGTCTATATACACTAATAATCAAACCCTTTGTGAGCAGAATCAACTGAGGTTGAAGAAACAGAAAACTTCAATCTGATGCTCCAGGGCTGAATGTAAGAAAAAAAAACAGCTCTTGAGGAAGCCCAGGTAGAATATATCTGAAAATGTTTTCCCATACTGATAATTCATGAATATCCCACATTTTGATCAGGTCAGTGGTAACTACTCATTTTTACTTAACTTACATCTTTTGCTTCTCATATACCGCATGACCATTTATTTCTTTTAAAAAATGATTTTTCTACTGATTTACATTCGATATTATTGTCTCATCACAAGACTCATACACATTTTTAAGCATTTTGACTGCAAGATGTTTTCTATCCATTCATTCTACACTATATAGCCAAAAGTATGTGAACATCTGCCCATTACATTGATGTGTGCTGTTGAACGTCCCATTCCAGCCAGGAACACTGTGTTGTGGGTAATCTGTGAACAGACGAGCATGTACGATGTGTTGTCCAGGGTAATGTAAGGTTTTGTACTCAGGTTTATATTTATTGTGCATGAACTTGTTGCATTTGAGACAGGAAGAGACTTGTACATTTTATTTCAGAATCTTCTGTATATTTTATTTCAGAATCTTCCAGTTATATGATATGTACTAGACTGCGGGTATTTTTCCTGTAGACATGTTACAGAAAGATAAAAATGCTTACTAGGCTCTAGATATAATCTCTCTTTTTATTTAAATATTCTCTCTCAATTTGTAAAGTACTACAAAATTATTAAAAACTCACAGGAAAAACAATGCTACAAAAATTGGAAAGAAGAACATCTAAATTTACTTTACTATAACAAAGAAAAAGGGTGTTCAAATAAAGAGCATTTCACGTACAAATTCTCCGGTATGTGACACTGACCACTCATAGACTTCATATCCCTTTTTTTTCCCTAAAGAGTCAAAAAGGTAATGATTAAAGTACTAACAGTCAGTACTGTGCTGAAAGATGCAGTGTTGCCTCCAGAATAAGTGACTTCTCGACCATTGCGTGGCTGCACAGGGCGAAATGTGTCGGTCATGGCAGTCCCATTTTCAAACTGGAGAGCAGAGAATGCAGAAAGCTGGGGGATAAAGGACAGAAAATCAGATGGCTGGAAACGAGCTTCTCGTTACTGTGCAGTGATGATACTCAGCCAGTTACAGTCCCAGGAATGGGAGACGTAATTCCTAGAGACAGTAACACAACTGACTCAGCCCCATAAAGATAATATGTGAAAATGAAAGGAATGGCACCCTCAGCATAGAAAGAAAACTATAGGCTAGGCTCTAATTCCAGGCACTCTTTACTTTTTTGTTTGTTTTTGTTTATTTCCAGCAGGTTGGGCAATAAGAAATTCAAATTCAGAAGGATTTGCAGAGCCAAGATTGGATAGGCAGAATGGCATGAAAGTCTAGAGATGTCTGGATGATGTGAGAAGTTTTTAGTTGTAGCAACGCATCAGTTTTGTTTGACATTAGTCGAGTTGGGTTGAAAATGTTGATGATAACTTACTTGCTGTTTGCTAAGTGGAATGGTGCTTTCAAATACGGTCCAGATGACCGACTCCGCACAGTCAGGTGTGGTCAGTGAGCCGCTATAGCGAAAGTAGCGCTTCAGTAAATCTTGAGAAGGAATAAGCATTTCCAAACTCACAGATTTTATTGTGGTTTTGTTGTCTGCAAATGAATTTCAACAATAAAAAACATTCAGTCAGCCTCAGGACACAAGAGGAGCAGCACTGCTAGACACACCTTTGAACTTTGACTTAGTTCTCTCTGTTACACCATAAATCATTATAAAGAGATATGATCCAGAAAGCTTTACCAGGGATCCTGATCTGAGGCAGGGCATTTATGATGGACTCATATTTCTGGTTTGCGCTATCTGATTCCTGTGAGATAAACAACAATAAGGCAACAACTGCTTTAACAATAAGAAATTTCATCACAAACTGATTTGATCAATACCTTTAAGTATTTACTATACGCTCCACAAATAGTCATATATTTTTTGTTTAACTAATGCTGACTTAATAATGAATTAATGATGTACTTAGTGGATCAGGAAATAATAAATCATACTCTAACAGCCAACTGGGTCATATATAAATCACTATTAAGGCTGTAAATAACACCTGCGGCTTAAAACATTGATAATTACTCTTATCAGTATATGGCACAATTCTTATCTTTGAATAAATTTGATTTTGCTGTCAAAGTAAAAAAAAAATTGGCCAACAAGATGTTAATTCTTAGCTGTAATAGTTATTATTATGGCTATTGACATATGACTAGATGCTTTATTATTTCCTAATGTGACAAAGATTAGGAGAATGAGGTAACAAGGTGTTAATACTTAACTGTACTAGTCTACTGATATTACTTAATTCATCATAATATTATTCATCATAATATTATATATTCATCATAATGAAAGTATTTGTAAAAGTAATCATATGCTTTGTGGGCTGTACAGTAAGTGGTTTAATGTTTTATTTAAAACAAACAAAAAAATAGACCTGGTACAAAAATCCAAGAACCGCTAGGCCAGTTCGGTCTTTGCTAGCCTCTAGAACAGAACTGTAAGTTTCCTTTATGTGAACAATATGCATCTGTGGAAACAAAGACATTCTGTTAATCTATTAAAATACAATAATCATGCTAAATGTATGTAGAAAGAGAGAGAGAGAGAGAGAGAGAGAGAGAGAAAGAGACCTCCATAGGGTACTGCTCTCCATCAATTGTGTGCTCTGATCCTGGCCCACCATTTTTGCCCCAGTGAAAATGGATTTCCACTGCTTTGTATTTATCCTTGAGCCCTGCACCTTCAATCACAGCATCACCTGACAGGTTAACCCTGACTGGGGATAGAGAAACTGTGATTAGCTCCACAACCCAATCCAGACAACCAGTCACAATAGTCACTGATCAACGGCGTAAAACTAGTAAATGTCAATGAAACTAGTCAATGAAACCTTTTCATGTCACAAAATTGGTAACATAAATGACAACATAAGGAAAGACATGGGTTTCTCATGGACATATTAAGAGTCAAATGTTTTATTGTCTTGTATCACAAAATATACTGTACATTACAGATTTCAGTATTCAAATGAAGCCTTTATTATTGCCACACATACATTATGGCACAGTGGAATTCTTTTCTTTGCTTATCCCAGCTGAGGAAGTTGGGATCAGAGCGCAGGGGCAGCCACGATTCAGCGCCCCTGGAGCAGAGAGGGTTAAGGGCCTTGCTTAATTGCCCAACAGTGGTGGGGCCTGAACCCTGATCTTCCGATCAACAACCCAGAACTTTAACCACTTGAGCTACCACCACCCCCCGTATGTTGTTTTAAGTATGTATTCATATACAAATAGATTAAAAATTATGCAGAATTTTTTTTTCTTTCATTAGGTTCTAATCCACTTTAAATGGTTTAAAATGGTCATTTCATACATTATGTTTTCCTACATTTTCAAATGAACTCAAACTGGGATGATATACAGAGCCTGCTGTATATTTTCAGTACAATCAGTTTACAGAATGATCTCAGCTACACATTTACATTTATTCTGATTAATAACTCACCCGTGTGTCCATTGTTGGTGATAATGCTAGAGAAACTGTGTTGGTAACCATGGAATTTGAAGAGATTTAGGTTGTTTTTAGCCACCTTTTGTGTTACAATGTTAATAGGTGACTGGCTTTGGCCACCACAGGCTGGTTCTACGTCCTTCCATTTATCCGGTCCTACAGAATAAAATCTAATCTTATAAAACCAGAAAACTATTTTCTCTCAATTTTAAATATAAAAGTTATTTTGTAAAATAATAATCAGAACTCACCTTTGCAATTGCAGTCACAAGAAACCTGGGATTTATAGCACCAATCTGAAAGAGCAGTTCAGGTTTATGACATGACACACTGGAAGTTTTACTGTTGCAGCCTACTTTTAGTACCCTATTTGCACAATAGACTAATACTGAAATACTGTTTAACTGTGTGCTTTAGTTCTCATAAAATGAACCTCAAGAATGATAAGTTCGAACCAAAACCACACCTCACAAAGTAATGAATTAGAAATTAGAAGAAGAAGAAGAAGAAGAAGAAGGAAACTCAATAAATTAAAAAGACTTGCTTAAACAAGGATGGAGAAAAGTAATGATGAGCCTCACTAATGAAATGCTCCATTATGGACTTTTGAATATATATACTGTTCTGTGAAGTACAACACTTCAGTAATTCATGGTGCAAAATGTTTCTTAACCTGCTGCAATTTTGTGGGCCAGTGGTAACAGACCATTTGCCAGTTCCCTCAAAATCAGGTCATTTGGCTTATCGTGTGAAATTCACTAAACTGTGTTCCTTAAGCAGATTCAATCCTGTACTTCACTTAAACTTAAGAAGCTTCAACACTGTACATCTCACTACAAAAGATTTGAATTCAGCTGATAACTGATCTGGAATCACATGAAACAATTTTAGAATATATTCCTTACAGTATGATCATTTTCCTATGCATGAATACCATTTCCTGTGATCTTTTTCAGGTATGTTTAATATAAAAAAGTGTTGTTTTAATGTATCAAAGTACACACCTGACATTAGAATAAGAATTAGAACTTTTAATCAGACATTCTACAGGTTCATGTGCTGTTGTTTAAGAAGAATGTCAGTCCAGTGACCAGAAGATACAAGGTGGCTTGAAACCAGCATTTTAGGGAAGTAGCAAATTACATAAAACTTACCACACATGATTCTACTTGGGTGCAAACGCGAAAGGAAAAGTCTAACTGAAAGATTACTTCAGCAGTTAAATCTACCCAATATCATCTGTTCTAAATATACTTAGAATGGGAGACACCAGACCCAACTAACCCCTGTATGTTGTACAATAATGTACAGTCAACACCTACATACTCTGCTTTATTCACCTGAAATAAGTTCCAAAGTTTTGGCCTCACTAAAATATCACCAAATGTACAGGAATTCATTTTAGAACAAATGCGTCATTCGAACATATTTAATAACAAATCTGTAAAATCAAAATAAAATTAGTTTAAAAAATAAATAAAAATTCAATGACATACCAGCACCCGCAGTCATCCCTAACATAGAGACTAAAAGAACCAGTAACTTTAAGATTTCCATTTTACTTTGTTTGCTAACTATGACCACAAAACTCAAAAAACTCTGAATATCACTACTTTAACATTGATGCACAGTGAAGGAGGCTTTTATAGTTTATGGCCATGTGGTATCTTACAACACCTATCAGTAACTCCTCCTTTCTGATGGATCCACCAAAAGCAATGCTATCCATTTCCTGACAGGTTGAAATATGTGTTTGCATAAGGATGTACCCAGAATATATCAAGCATAATTATAAAAAAATAAAAATAGCTCCTTAGGGTATATATCTTACAGCTGAGACATTTTTATGTTGTTAGATTGGGGAAGAAACTCTGAAAGCTGTAAAACTTTGTGATAAGTTTTGAGAACTTACTTTTTTTATTATGTGTGGAAGTTCACATATACATATATGGAAAAGCGACATAGCGTCTGATTGTGATCAACATTAGCCAACAGAATGGCTTAGAACTTTGGCAAAGATGTACTGTACCAATAGAACATCACTATCTACTGTAAAAGATATTCCCCCAGTTGATGTTTCTTTGATGATGGAGAAAAAACCTTAAACAAGATCTCCCATAGGTGTTTAATTATTATATCTAATAATTTACATCATTTTAATTCTCATCAAATCGTTCAGTGATTATTCATGCCCTGTGTGTCAGTGCATGCACTCCTGTAAGTGGAACATAAACATTGTACATTCATAATTTGATCATCGTAAACTGAACTGAAATATGTGGAGAATGCTGCTCTTAATCTAATTTTTAAATACTACAGTTTTATTCACATATTCATTTTATAAATTGTCCAGTTTATGGAAAATGCTAAAAACAAGAAGCCTGAGAAGCTAAAGAGAATTTTATATGCACATTCCAACCACAAAAAGTTCTCAGCATTCCTGTGATGTGGAATTATGTTCCACACAGGAACACAACATCAAGGCTTAAGTCAGTGGAGACCTTGTTAATTTCTCTAAATATAATTCTAAATGATCATGGATATGCTCTACAAGCACTGATTTGTTCATCACTAACGATAGAGAAAACTCAAAAAAAGAAGCCTTTATCGTTGCCACACATTACATTACAGCAGAGAGAAATACTTTTCTTCACATATCCCAGCTTTGGAGATTGGGGTCAAAGGGCCAACAGTGGCAGCTTGGCAGTGATGGGGCTTGAATTCCAACCTTGCGATCAACAACCCAGTGCCACCAGAGCCCTTGAAATGAGTAACATATAGTTTTAAAACATCCCACCAAATTATTTACTTCACCTGAGGAATAACAGCTGGCAGAAGAAATGACATTTTCATTAAGCCAGAAGATATTAATGAAGTACAAAGACCACCTCATCACTCCATAGATATTGCTAGAAATGGAATTTTATTGGGTGAACACAAACAAATGGAGTGATACAAATACTGAAATGTACAAGTTCTGTTGCAGTTCATTTCAGCACAATCAAATTAATTAACCAGAACTAACAGTTGTATAGATATATGCCATTTCTAAGGAATCAAACACAACAGACTGTACAGTTATATGAAAATAATCCTCATTAGGGTGGTGTGATATAGCACAACAAGGTGGCTCTACCACCCTGATATTTGTTTTCAATCAATCTTGACAAATGTGTAATTCATGTTTCTCCACATTACTATAGAAGCATTTTATACTATAGAGGGCTGAATTCAAAGACACCCCGGAAATCAAAGTGAAAAAATGCATCAGGCCAGTCCATTTTGCTGAAATTTCATTGCAGCAAATCAAAATGGTACTCAGTAGTTTGTAGACGACATACTCTCGCCACATGAGGCCGGGCATTTTCATGCACCAGGAGGAACCCAGGACCTACTGCACCAGCATAGGGTCTGACAATGGGTACAAGGATTTCATCACGATACCTAATGGCAGTCAGGGTGCCATTGTCTAACCTGTAGAGGTCTGCGTGTCCCTCTACGGATACGCCTCCCCAGACCATCACTGACCCACCACCTAACCGGTCATGCTGAACGATGTTACAGGCAGCATAATGTTCTCCACGGCTTCTCCAGACCCTTTCACTTGTGCTCAGGATGAACCTGCTCTCATCTGTGAAAAGCACAGGGCACCAGTGGAGGATGTTGGGCGCTCAGCCCACTCTCATATAGTCTGTTTCTGATTGTTTGGTCAGAGACATTCACACCAGTGGTCTGCTGGAGGTCATTTTGTAGGGCTCTGGCAGTGCTCATCCTGTTCCTCCTTGAACAAAGGAGCAGATACTGGTCCTGCTCATGGGTTAAGGATTTTCTACTGCCCTGTCCAGCTCTCATAGCCATCAACAGCCAGTTGATGTAATGGAAGCAAAAAAAATGGATCTGGGAGACTTTGACAAAAGTCAAATTGTGAAGGCTGGATGACTGGGTCATCTTCAAAACAGCATGTATTGAATATTGCTGGTATGCAGTCATTAGTACCTACCATAATAGACCAAGGAAGGACAACCGATAAAACCGACACAGGGTCATAGGTGCCCCAAGCTCATTAATGTGCCTGGTCCAATCCCACAAACAAGCTACTGTAGCACAAATTGCTGTAAATGTTTTCTGGCTATGAAGCAAGGTGTCAGAAAACAGAATGCATCTTATATTACTGTGTATAGAGCTGCATAGCTGCAGAACAGTCAGAGTGCTGAATTCTGGCCACTGCCATGTGGGAATACTGCTGCCATTAAGGAGAGTACTTGGTCTACTATGTTTATGTAGGTGGTAGGTGTCAGTGTAACATCCACATGAATGCAAGGATCCATGGTTTCTCAGCAGAACACTGCACAAAGCATCACAATGTCTCTGCCTTTCTCCCATGCATCTTGGTGCGATCTCTTCTGCAGGAAAGTGATGCACACACTAACCCGGCCATCCTCGGGATGTAAAAGAACACGTGATACATTAGACTGAGTCACCTTCTTCCACAGCTCCATGGTGCAGTTCTAATGCTCATGTGTCCATTGTAGCCACTTTCCACCCCACGGGACCTGCTGTTTTGCAGTTCCTCTGACTCAGTCATCTAGCCATCACAATTTGGCTCTGGTCAAGGTTACCCAGATCCTTAAAATTGTAAATTATTCCTGCTTTCAGCACATCAACTTTCAGTACTGGCTGTTCACTTGCTGTATAATACTGTATATCTTGACTTGTACCACTGTAATGTGATAACCAATGTTAATCATGTCTCCTGTGAGTGGTTTTAATGTTATGTCTGATTGGTTTAATGGCTGACAGGAAATAAATACAAAGCCAATTAATCTAATTTGTTTCATTCTGGACAATAAATGCTTATATGAAGTTTTGAGGTGAATTGGGACATGATATTGAGACTTAATTGTAAATATGATATTATGTTCCCATACCCATATACTTATTTTTTGTCCTCTCCCCGTTAACTTATTGGCTTTCTGTTACTATTGCTTTATTTTTTTATTGCTAAACTTATTGCTATTGGCAACCAAACATTTCACAACCATGTGTTCTATTGTAACTAGGTAGGTGATAATCGAAATTTCCTTTCCATATTATAAATGTCATAAACAGAAATTGGACTGGTTTTTTTTAGAAGGTCATAAGTTCATATCTAAGCACTGCCAAGCTGCCATTGCTGGGCTCTTGAGCAAGACTCAACCCTCAACTTATCAGCTGTATAAATGAGATAAATGTACGTTGCACTGGATAGGCGCATCTGGCAAATATAATCGATTTAAATGTAAAGGACGCAAAAATCCCACATATAATCAACATATTTCAAAGTCATTTGTAAACTATATACAAGTGAACAATGTAGAGTGTCATTTGATTGAAAAGGAGCTGATAGCTGATACTTTGTTTATTCTCCATAAAAGTCAGTGTTTACAAATGTAAGTGTTTTAATGAAAATGACAAAACAAAATGCTAAATTGTATGATATATGCATATTACTTTTCAAAAGCATCTTTAACCACACAGTAACCAAACAGTCAAGTGTTTCAAAGTCATCCAAGCTCTCATCTATCTATTACTGCTTCAATAAAGTTATTTGATTCATTTCGCTAAACCAGCGTCCTGACCAGCCTCTTAGTTCAGCTTCATAACAATGTTATCTGTGTCATGATGGATGTCTTAATCAAGTTGTTTAGGCAAAGTTGTTCCACTGTATATCCAGTTCCATCCAATTACCTGCAAAGTGGAGATACTATATTGTATATCCAGATAATGGACATGTCTAAATCCAGGGTGTGTCATGAAAGAACTTGCTCTGGAAGTATCATCCACTGTTCACACATTTGCACACATGCACTTTATGTAGCTCGGTGTTTTATGGGGCATTATTTCATTTCACTGTTTACTGCATTGGCTGCATATGGCGGAAATTACAAAAAAAAAAGTTTCTTGACTCTTGACTTGACCAGTCCTAAATCAGTCAGGTTTGCTGTTCATTATGTGTGTGATGTATTGCTCCTTATATTAATAGGATGGAGCAGTGTAGTTTAAAAAGATTCACATTTAAATTTACATTTTTTGTCATATACACAATAATGCCTAGAATAACAACTAATTTAAATAATTAATATTTAAACATATATACTTTGCAAAATTCTTAGGCAGGTGTGACCAAATGCTGTAAGTAAGAATGCTTTAAAAATAGAAATGAACAAAATGGAAAGTAAATGAACAGAAGATAGATCTAAATCAAATCAATATTTGGTGTGACCACCCTTTGGCTGCAAAATAGCATTCATTCTTTTAGGTGCACTTACATCTAGAAGGAACTCAGCAGGTAACTTGTTCCAAACATCTTGGAGAACAAACCACAGATCTTCTGTGGATGTAGGCTGCCTCAAATCCTCCTGTCACTTCATGTAATCCAAGACAGACTCAATGACGATTGAGATCAGGGCTCTTCAGGGGTCAAACCATCACTTCCAGGACTCCTTGTTCTTCTATACACTGAAGATAGTTCTTAATGAAATTGGCTGTATGTTTGGGGTCATATAATTTTTGTGTAACAGTATATTATACCTCAGTAACCTGTGATCACTGTCAGTAAACACACTCTCTGTCTGATTAATGATTGATTGATAAATCTATTGCTTTGACATTGGCATTAATAATACTTTGGCATTATTATTATTATTATTATTATTATTATTATTATTATTATTATTATTATTATTATTAATATTTTAAGTTGTTGAATGTTTCTATTTTTATTTATGGATATTGTAGCATCATTCATCCTTTCTTACATTTCACAATTATTATTTAGAGAGAAACAATTATTAATCAAAAATTCATAAATCAAATCATGGAGCTACCACGTAAAAAAAACAAAACAAATAAATACAGTAGGCTACATGCAACAAAATGAGGTATTTAGAACAAAAAAATACATCATTCAATCATTCATCTTCAGTGACAACCTGATCCTGACAGAGTGCGGTTATTTGTGGGAATTTATTAATAATCATTTATCAAGATCGTTTCATCTAAAGAGATTACAGAGAAATGTATTATATATAATCTTTTAAATCACACGTATCAAGCCCGTAATGCTACCTGATCAACTCCATCACACTATGTTCACTCCAAAGCCGTTGCCTAGCGACCTCTTGTGTTCTGCACGTGCCATTGAACAAAACACAGGGCTGAAACGCTGCTTGCAATAAACACCTATCTTTAATGCGGGACAGTCCAGTGTGTGTTGACCTTTTGCGATTCAGTGGTTGAATCAAACTGTTATAACACGTGTAAACAACAACAACAAACAAAAGAAAGAAAGAAAGAAAGAAAGAAAGAAAGAAAGAAAGAAAGAAAGAAAGAAAGAAAGAAAGAAAGAAAGAAAGAAACAAACAAATAAATGGATCTCAAAGACGGGAGACTCAGGACTCATGTATATACTGTACATGGTTCATGCTGATATTGTTGAGATGATTTCAGATCTATCTATCTATCTATCTATCTATCTATCTATCTATCTATCTATCTATCTATCTATCTATCTATCTATCTATCTATCTATCTATCTATCTACAAATATATTTGACAAGAGCCAAAGTGTGATCGTCAGACATTGTCAGGGCACCTCCAATATGGCAGGTCTTGTGGGGTGTTTCCAGTTTGCAGTGGTTAAGTACCAACTAGAAACGGTACAAGGAAGTAGAACTGGTAAACCAGCGACTGGGTCACAGGTACCCTGGGTTAACTGATGCGCCTGGGAAGCAAAGGTGAGCCTTTCTTGTCCAATCCACCCGAAGAGCTACTGTAGCACAAATTAGAGTAAAGGTTAATACTGCCTATGAGAGAAAGGTGTCAGAAAACACATGGGGCTGCGTAACCACAGAATAGTCAGAGTGCCCATGCTGACCCCTGTCCACCACTGAATATGGCTTCAATTGATGTGTATGGGTATCACTTATATGGATTTGGGGGAGATGGTACCAGGATACCATATGGAAAGAAAGTAAGCTAGCAACAGCAGTGAGATGCTCTGGGCAGTATTCTATTCAATATTAAGTACAGCATAAGTAGCAGGAAAGTGTTTCAGAATGCACAATTGTGCCTTTAGAGATGCTTTTCTATTCACCACAGTTGTAAACAGTGGCTTTTTGAGAAAGTGTATAGTTCATTACAGTGTATATCAGCTCAAACTATCATACGAAGATAATATGAACTCAGAAACTACACTGACCTAAGAGTTCCTCATGAGCTCTTGATTGCTGTTGTAGCAAGGACATTATTTAGATACATTTACATAATTTAGTGTCCAGTGTCACCCAAATGAGGATGAGGTTCCCTTCTGAACCTGGTTCCTCTCAAGGTTTCTTCCTCATATCATCACAGGGAGTTTTTCCTTGCCACAGCTACCTCAGGCTTCTCATCAGGGATAAAATAAATAGGGATAAAATAGTAACTTAAATTTAAACTTGAATAAGAAGATCATACTGTGTGTTTTTGATGGAGAATATAAAGTCCCTCTGAATAAGGGTGTGCTAAATGCTGTAAATATAAACGTCCTCAACTCCTGCCAGGCAAAAACAGAAACAAATCTGAACCAACTTAGACGTCTTATACAATCACACATGTTGAAAACAGAAAAGAGGTTTTTGAAAATAAATTGCTCTGATTGGGTGATCGGAGCGGCGATTTAATAGCTTTTGGGCCCCCTTATAAGGAGCGTTACATCACGCGCGAGGCGCGCGCCAGGTTTAGACGCTGACGTAGAGCTGCAGAGCGCGCGAGCAGGAGGGAGGGGCCAAAGGGGCCCCCGTCGGCACCAGAGCAGACGGCGAGGAACAGCTGCAGAGCGGTGCTCCTTCACCCAATTAGAGTGACGAGAGAAAAGAGACAGGAAAGAAACCACAGCATATTTAAAATTTTACTCATACCGTAGATTAAACAAACCATAACATTAAAGATGGTTGACCGTGAACAGCTGGTTCAAAAAGCTCGACTAGCTGAGCAGGCGGAGAGATACGACGATATGGCAGCAGCCATGAAATCGGTAAGTCACCGTTTCACTTCTGATACGCGATAATAACGCCGATATCTTTATTTCGATCTTTCTCTCTTTCCTTTTATCATATCCGTGTCGCCAGTAAAAGCTTGTCAGGTCATCTGGGAGAAACTGAGCTATATAATGGACAGTGAATAGTCCAGTTTAGACCGAGTCAATATGATATGGCTTTTATAAATAACAACCGTATAAAAGTGGGTCCTTTTGCATGCTCTTTTCAGCTGATTATTAGAGCAGTGTCACGGGCTGGGTGTATTATATCAGGGGGTATTATATCTGCTGCTTGGGCGGTGCCTTCTGTCTTCTAGCTTTCAGTCCAATGAATGAAGAAACACAGGCACACAGAATATAACCCAGTGAGACACCTCAACTCTTTAAATAAAAAGAATATGGACAATATGTTTCTCTATATAAAACATATATAATGCATGTTTACTGGCAGATAGCTCATTCATGTGGTGTGCTTCATTCATTCATTCTTTTATTCATTCAGTCATTCAGCAAGCTTAACGTTTAAGAGCTCCACATCTGGACAAGATACAAGATAAAGCCACATTCTCTGCCATTTGTATTGTCATTACTAAATTGGTATGGCCGTAATGACAATCCTCACCAACGTCGTATTTATATGTGTGTGTGTGTGTGTGTGTCTGTGTGTGTGTGTGTGTTTTATTTTCCCACAAATGTGCATTTCCCCTCTAAGCCAACGTCAGAGGCGGTAGAAATCCTTCTCGAAGCTTCCATCGCTGTCATATTGCAGTGGGGCCCAGCACTGCTTTCTCTTCATTCCTTACCTTACTTGTTCTCATTTTAGCTTTGGTGATTATGTCAGTATATGTTATATATATATATATATATATATATATATATATATATATATATATATATATATATATATATATATATATATGTGTGTGTGTGTGTGTATATATATATATATATATATATATATATATATATATATATATATATGTGTATGTACCCCTCCTATACTATACTATATATAGACATATGTCTACATGTAAATATATATATGTATGTATATAAAGGAACCTATTTGCTATAATCATTAGCAAAATTTAAATTTTTTTCCTCCATATAGTTTATTAAGTAATTCTCAGTTCAGGTCCTTGAGAGGAATTTAGATGATGTGATCTGTCAGTGTCTTGTGTTGGTTCTGTGTTCTGTTCAGGCAAAATGAAATGGCAAGGACACATGGATTTTAATCTGAGATTTTCATCACACACACACACACAAACACACACACACACACACACACACACACAGAGGAGGCATCACTGAGAGACACACAGCACCACACAGGCCCTCCCCACCTGCCTTACAGTTGACATCATGTCTTTATAGCTATGATGTGATTTAGCATGTCTCTATATCTGTTAACTAGCAGTGATTATGAAGGAAATTATAGTGTATATTATACATTTGTTTTTAAAAATGCTGCTTTTAAAGTGAGTAAAGTCTCTTCACTGGGTGGTAATTGATAGCTGCTTTCTGTATCCACCAGTACCACTGAATGTATATTATCAACTCATTTCAAGTATCTAATAATTTTAAGAAACATAAAAATAAGCATCCATACTGCTGCTGCTGAAATAACAAATAGACATTCTGCATGCAGCCATATGCATGATTAAGCATAATTAACATGATTATTCTGAATAAGGGTTAATACATGTAAATCACAATTAATTAACTATCAGATATTATATTGATATTATAACAGTACTGCCAATTAAAAAATGATCTGGTGATAATTTTGGTAAACTGGGGTAGAAATTTAGGTATTGTGTAGGATTTGTTACCTGTAAGGACACAGTTCAGATGAATAACAGATGACTACACGCGCTGAATGTGAGCATTTTTGTTGTTCATTCAAAGTGGCATATTTCAATAAGTAGAACACATTACGTCTAGGACTGTGGCCACTTACAGTAAACTGAATTAATTTGTCCACATTGAGTCTCAAGCAGAACTTGTGAACAAGTTGAATGAATGTTGAGTAGACTGAACTCCACTAATGCAAGTAATTTTTTGCAAGTCATATTCTGCTAATTTTGCTTTGATTATGTCTACCCCCGGTGTGGTGGTTTAGTGGTTAGCACGTTCACCTCACACACTTGAGTCTCCCTCCTTCTCACTGTGTGATATGGCACAGATTTGGATTGAAGTCTTGTTTGGGCAAGTGAAGTCATTACAGCCAGATAAATGAATGTAAAATCTTCAACAAAATGTATCTTAATGTGAATGCAAATAAAGTAGAATTAAGTCTGGGTTGAAAATGATATGAAAATTCCCAGATCCTTGAAGGTACAGCATGCAGAATTGTGTAGATATAAGTTCCTTGTAGGTTTCCATCTTTGCCTAAAGGATTGTTAGAAGAATTTGTACAGCTTGAAGGCAGGAATCTATTGATGAATGAAAAATATTATAGCTAATACTGCAGTATATTTCTCAGCTGTTATTTCACAGATTGTTATTTGTCTAGCAACTATGTTGTTTGTTCTCAGGAAAAGACTAGAGACCAATCAAATACTATACTCCTATTAGAGATTTTTTTAAAATCCACTTAGACAGTAGTCCAGCCAATCAGTGTTTGCCTAGTCTAGATTTAAGGGATTATAAATTTGTATGTAACTGTCCACTTTGTTTATTTGTATATATAAAGTAAAACACCTGACACAAGGTGGAAATTATGCATCCTGCACAGTGGCCAGAGGGATTCCTCTTGCAGAACACTCGCTAGGTCACGACATGATGCAAAACATTTCCTGACTCGTTCCTCCAAAACATCCCAAAGTGTCTCAATAATATTCAGATCTGGTGACTGTGCAGGACATGGGAGATGTTCATCAAACCACTCTGTCACCAGTCTTGCTGTGTGTGTTACTGCATTATCATCCTAATACACAGCATCACCTTCAAGGGACAGTGTTTGACCCACTGGGTGCACATAGTCTTCCAGAATGGTTTGGTAGTTGTTGACAGTCGTTGACAAGTAGTGGGCTTAGGGAATGCCATGATATTGCAGCCCAAACATCACTGATCCACCCTGGTGCTTCACTATAGGCATGCAACAGGGTGGTGAGCTTCTTTGGGGCTTCTTCACATTGTAACAGTGAAGGTGGACTCATTAGAGAACACTACATGTTTCACATTGTCCACGGCCAAAGATTTATACTGCTGCTCCAATGAAACCGACGTTTGGCATTGTCACAAGTCACTAAAGACATGGCTATAGCAGCATCACTGTGAACATTGACCCCTTGCTGCTCCTGATGAACAGTTTTGTTGGAAACCAGAGAGTTGAGGTGTGCATTTAATTCTGCAGTGAGTTGGAGATGCTCTGAACCGGTTATCACAATGTGGGAAAATCTCCCTACGCTTGCCCATTTTTCTTGCTCCCAACACCTCAATGTAAGGAACTGACTGTTCACTCGCTGTGTGATGTATGCCATCCCTTGACAGGCTGAAATTCTGTGAGCTTGCATTTAAGTATTAGAAATCCAGAAGATTAGCACACAAAAGGCTTTGTTGAAGCTTTGAAGGGTTCATTCATTTGGTTTCTGTAAAGTGTATTTATTTATTTGGGTCATTTATAATTCTGTAATGGGAAAAATCGATAGTGTTAATACTCAAAAACTCAATAATTGTACATGTATGGGATTTGAAACACATTAGCACAAGTCGGTATTGCATACTTCTGTTAATATTTCCAATATATAATGATTGCTTTGAGCTTGAAAGTTGAAAGAATGCTGGAGTAGTCAAATAAATGTGTGTGTGTGTGTGTATGTACAGTATATGTGTTAAGTATAAGTTGAAGTGTTATAAGTGTTACTTGTTAATGGTGTATTTGATATAGATATTCACTTTATTTTGCTTCATTGAGGTTTTGAGGTAATTTGTACTATTTGAAGTGTTACAAAGACCTTTCTCAGTCCTTTCTGAGTCCAGTGTCTGTGTTACTATATAATGCTCTAGATAAAAGTAGTACATTGTGATTAAGACAAAACAATAGCACAACTCACCCTCTCACTCACTCACCCTCTCACTCACTCACCCTCTCACTCACTCACCCACTCACTCACCCACTCACCCTCTCACTCACTCACCCTCTCACTCACTCACCCTCTCACTCACTCACTCACTCACTCACTCACTCACTCACTCACTCACTCACTCACTCACCCTCTCACTCACTCACCCTCTCACTCACTCACCCTCTCACTCACTCACCCACTCACTCACCCACTCACCCTCTCACTCACTCACCCTCTCACTCACTCACCCTCTCACTCACTCACCCTCTCACTCACTCACCCACTCACCCACTCACTCACCCTCTCACTCACTCACCCTCTCACTCACTCACCCACTCACTCACCCACTCACCCTCTCACTCACTCACCCTCTCACTCACTCACCCTCTCACTCACTCACCCTCTCACTCACTCACCCTCTCACTCACTCACTCACTCACTCACTCACTCACTCACTCACTCACTCACCTTCTCACTCACTCACCTTCTCACTCACTCACCTTCTCACTCACTCACTCACTCACTCACCTTCTCACTCACTCACCTTCTCACTCACTCACTCACTCACTCACTCACCTTCTCACTCACTCACCTTCTCACTCACTCACTCACCTTCTCACTCACTCACCTTCTCACTCACTCACCTTCTCACTCACTCACTCACTCACTCACCCTCTCACTCACTCACCCACTCACTCACTCACCCACTCACTCACCCTCTCACTCACTCACCCACTCACTCACTCACTCACCCTCTCACTCACCCACTCACTCACTCACTCACTCACTCACTCACTCACTCACCCTCTCACTCACTCACCCTCTCACTCACTCACCCTCTCACTCACCCACTCACTCACTCACCCTCTCACTCACTCACCCTCTCACTCACTCACCCACTCACTCACTCACTCACCCTCTCACTCACCCACTCACTCACTCACTCACTCACTCACCCTCTCACTCACCCACTCACTCACCCACTCACTCACTCACCCTCTCACTCACCCACTCACTCACCCACTCACTCACTCACCCTCTCACTCACTCACCCACTCACTCACTCACCCACTCACTCACCCACTCACTCACTCACTCACCCACTCACTCACTCACCCTCTCACTCACTCACCCACTCACTCACTCACCCACTCACTCACTCACCCTCTCACTCACCCACTCACTCACTCACTCACCCACTCACTCACTCACTCACTCACTCACCCTCTCACTCACTCACCCACTCACTCACTCACCCACTCACTCACTCACTCACTCACTCACTCACTCACTCACCCTCTCACTCACTCACCCACTCACTCACTCACCCTCTCACTCACTCACCCACTCACTCACTCACCCTCTCACTCACTCACCCACTCACTCACTCACCCTCTCACTCACTCACCCTCTCACTCACTCACTCACTCACTCACCCACTCACTCACTCACCCTCTCACTCACTCACCCTCTCACCCACTCACTCACCCGCTCACTCACCCACTCACTCACTCACCCACTCACTCACTCACTCACTCACCCACTCACTCACTCACTCACTCACTCACCCACTCACTCACTCACCCTCTCACTCACTCACCCGCTCACTCACCCACTCACTCACCCACTCACTCACTCACTCACTCACTCACCCTCTCACTCACCCATTCACTCACCCTCTCACTCACTCACCCACTCACTCACTCACCCTCTCACTCACTCACCCGCTCACTCACCCACTCACTCACTCACCCACTCACTCACTCACTCACTCACTC